>NW_020173979.1:6229039-6331651 GCF_003031525.2 Neophocaena asiaeorientalis asiaeorientalis | reverse complement strand
ACATCTTATTGTTCTCTTATTGTTCTGTTTCTCTGGAGAATCCTGACTAGTACAGGGTTATACTTAATTTTTTCCCCCTCAGCTATTGCAGAGAATGATGTAACCCTGATTCTAAATTTAAGATTTAGGATTCAGTCTCTTAAGTTTGACTAGCTGTGTGTGAATCCTGTCTCAGTCACTTGCTATATGATTTTTTGAAAACTTTAATTGAAGTATTATATGCATATAGAAACACAAGCATATAATAAGGGTATAGCTTAATGGATTTTAAGAAAATAGATACACTAGTGTAACTAGCACAGTAAAAACGAGAACATTACTAACACTCGAGAAACTCCTTATTCCTATTTCCAGTCACTACCTATACCCTCACTAAGGGAAACCACAATTCTGACTGCTAAAAGAATGTATATGGGGCTTCCCTGGTGGCGCAGTGGTTGAGAGTCCGCCTGCCGATGCAGGGGACACGGGTTTGTGCCCCGGTCCGGGAGGGTCCCATGTGCCACAGAGCGGCTGGGCCCGTGAGCCATGGCCGCTGAGCCTGTGCGTCTGGAGCCTGTGCTCCGCAACAGGAGAGGCCACAACAGTGAGAGGCCCGCGTACTGCAAAAAAAAAGAATGTATACATCTTGACAATTTTTGTACTTTGTATGCAACGTCATGCAGTATGTGTTTTTGTTTCTGCTGTATCTATGTTCTTATGCTCAGCCTTTTTGAAGATTCATTTGTGTGGTTGTATGTCATTGTAGTTTTGTTCATTGTCAGGTAGTATCTTATATAGTATTTCATGATATGGCATACTGCATTTTATTTATTGATTTTAGTTTTGATGAGCATTTGGGTAAGTTTCTCGTTTTGTTTGCGATTTTGAAGAGAGCTGTCATAACCATTCTAGTGCATGGCTTTTGGTGAGCATAGGTAGGCATTCCTGTTTAGTATATCAGCTTTAGTCAATAAGGCTAAACAGATCTCCAGAGTAGGCATGCTAGTTTACACCCCATCACCAATGTAAGAGAGTTCTAACTGCTCCACTTTATCACCCATACATGTTATTTTTCCATCTTTTTTATTTTAGCCATTCTGGTTCTGATGGGTTTGTATCACATTGTGGATTTCATTTGCATTTTCTAATGACTAGCAAAGCTGAGGGCCTTTCATATCTTTCTCAGACATTTGGTTTTCCTCTTTGGCAAAGAGATCTTTGATACATTTTTCTATTGTGTTTTTCATCTCTTTCTAGTTTATTAAGATAGAAAGTTAGTCTAGAAAGTTAAGTAGAAAGTTGAGGTCTTTCTTCTTTTCTGATATAGGTATTTAAAGGTGTGCATTTCTTTTTTTTTTTTTTTTTTTTTTTTTTTGCGGTACGCCGGCCTCTCACTGTTGTGGCCTCTCCCGTAGCGGAGCACAGGCTCCAGACGCGCAGGCTCAGCGGCCATGGCTCACGGGCCTAGCCGCTCCGCGGCATGTGGGATCTTCCTGGACCGGGACACGAACCCGTGTTCCCTGCATCGGCAGGCCGACTCTCAACCACTGCGCCACCAGGGAAGCCCTAAAGGTGTGCATTTCTGACTAAGCATTATTTTAGCTACATCTCAGGAATTTTGATCTGTTATGTCAGTTCAAGATATTTTCTAATTCTCTTGTGATTTCTTCTTTGACCCATGGGTTATTTGGAGATATGTTGTTTAATTTCGAGATATTTGAGGAATTTTCTTTCTTTTTTTTTTTGACTGCACTGCACGGCTTGAGGGATCTTTGTTCCCTGACCAGGGATCGAACCTGGGCCCCTGGCAGTCCTAACCACTGGACTGCCAGGGAATTTCTTTTATTTTTGAGGAGTTTTCAGATTTCTTTGTTACTGATTTCTAATTTAATTCCATTGTGGTTGGAAAGCACACTTTGTATGATTTCAATCCTGTTACCTTTATTCAGACTTGTTTTATGACCTAGCATATGCCTCAGATTTTATTTGACTTTCAAAAGCTTTCAGCCTAGCTCATTTATCCTCCTGCACCCCTAGCCTTTGGAGTCAGCAAATGCGTACTCAGGAAAATCAGATGTGTCTGAGGCTCCTTGTTCTGATTTTGTCATTCCAGCCCTAAGCAATAGCAGAAAGCTTTGATGATTGCCCTTTCCCCTCATAGTGGCTATTTGCCTGGGCCAAGTCCTTAGTCCTCAACCCATGGCCAGATTTGGCAAATGCTCCCAGGGGAATATACCAGCTGCCTATCTGACAGGTCTCTTCTAAACTAGTCTGCCCTCCCTGAGATTTTTAGCCCATCCTTTCCTCATTAGTGCCACAGCCCTTTGACACCTTTAGAATGTGAGTTTTTATAATTTGTCTGGTCTTAATAGTTGCTGTTAGTGACAGTGTTGGCCTGTTTCAACCTACATCCTACCCAGAAGTGGAAGTTGTTTGTTCTGTTTTAGATGACAGTATCTTTGCTGTGCTGTTTACTCACCTTTATTTCACATATGGTGTACAGCTTCCCTATGGATTTGTTTCTCGTCTTGCTGGAATATTACCTATAAAATATTTTCAAAGGCGATCTTTGAGTGATAAAACGGAGACTTTTTATATAGATGAAAATTCTGGGTTTGATGTTCTTTTCCTTTAAAACTGTTGAAAATGTTGTTTCCCTTCGTAGTATTATTATTCTTTGAGGCCCCAAATTGGAAACAACCTAAATGTCCTTCAACAGAAGAGATAAATAAACTTTGATA
This sequence comes from Neophocaena asiaeorientalis asiaeorientalis, assembly GCF_003031525.2. Taxonomy (NCBI): domain Eukaryota; kingdom Metazoa; phylum Chordata; class Mammalia; order Artiodactyla; family Phocoenidae; genus Neophocaena; species Neophocaena asiaeorientalis. The sequence continues at coordinate 6,328,928 of NW_020173979.1, read as the reverse complement.
TGCTCATACAGAGTAGTGCTATACAGCACTATACAGCAGTGCTAAGAGAAGACGATGTTACCTCCCTGGAGATATTTGTCAATGTCTGGAAGTATTTTTTGGTTATCACAACTTGTTGGGGCAGGAAGAGAGGATTGCTACTGGTATCTAGCGGGTAGAGACTGGGGATGTTGCTAAACATCCTGCAGTGCATAAGACAGCCTCCCCATATCAAAGAATTACCTGGCCCACACAGGTCAATAGTGCTGAGATTGAGAAACTCTGCTTTGCATCAGTGAGAATAAATGAACAATTGCTACATGGGTACAACCACATGGTGAATCCTACAAACATAATGTCGAACAAAAGAAGCCAGTTACAAATGAGTATATACAGTGTGCGTCAATTTATATAAAATTCAAAAAAAGCAAAAACTAAGGATAGTTAGCTGTAAGGATAGGGTTGTCTTTAGGGGGCAACTGGTGACTGGTAAGGGCCAAGAAGACTTGTTGGGTGGTGGGTAACATCTTTTTTGATATGGGGGTTAGTTACACAGATATGTTCACATTGTGAAAATCAAACTGTGCGTTTTAATTGGTGTGCTATACAATATATAATTTTTAATAATTATAATTTTATGTATCATTTTATTAATATATATATTACTTGAATAAATGTTTTTCCAAGTTCCATTGTCTGATTTTAAGAGGTGATCTGTTCTTCCTCTTTGGAAGCATTTACATTTTCTCTTTGCTTTTGTAAAGAGAACTACCATTGTAATGTCACTATAAGTGGGTTTATTCATACCTATCTGTCACTCTGTAAGATCTTTTAAAGTCTTTCATTTCTTTCTAATCTTAGGGAAAAAAACTGGTTATTGTTTCTTCAGATATTTTCTCACCTATGTTTATTTTTTTCCTCTTCTGGGATTTGCTGACAATTCTACTTCTTTCCTGCATATCTCTTAACTTCTTTTTTATTAAAACAATTAAAAAGAATTTTATACTTCTTTAGTCTCTTCCCAGTTATTCTGTGGGTGATTGTCTAGACTAGAATTTCCAGTCTTGCTAATTCATTCTTCAGCTTTATTCATTCCTCTTCAATCGATCTATCGAAGTTCATTTTTTTCACCATTATATTTTTTCAAACTATCTTTCAACCCAGTGTTGCTTATTGTTCCTATGGCTTTTCAATAGACGTGTTTGTCCTTGAATTGTTTTATGAACTCTGATCCTCTTCTATGTGTTTGAACATATTTGTTGTGCGTATTTGACATTGTTTACTGTGCTTTATCTGATATTCACTGAATGCCCTCTTGACTTTCTTTTATGGTGCTTCCCATCGGTTATTTTACCGTGTGAGCTCACATGCACTAACCTTCTCCTGCGGGGCTCATCGCCTCGTCCAGGGGGAGGGCTGGAGGGCCTGGCCATGGCTTGTGTTCTGCCAGGGGCTGAGAGTGTGAGTGTGTGTGGAGGTGTCCACGTCAGGGTGAGTGCTCTGGAATGACAACCTGGAACGAACTGTCATCAAATGCAAGTTTGCGCGCCTGACGCACAGTGAGGCCAAACAGTACAGAAACGTTGGAGTTTGGAGCAGAGAAAGTTTTATTGTAGGCCCAGTCGAGGAGACGGTGGCTCACGCCCAGAAAAACCCTGAGCTCCCCGAAGGGTACCATTTTTAAAACCCAGGTTGGGGAAGGGGGTCGCGGGGTATGTGATCAGCTCGTGCACAGTTCTCTGATTGGTTGATGTTGGGGTAACGGGGTGGTGTCACTGGGGGTTAAATGATTAATCCTTAGGCCCTGGAGGCCTGGGGGCCTCAGGCTATGGGGCAAGGAGGAGTGCCCAGAGCCAGGCCATCTGTGTGCACCTACTGTTCTCTGTTCCCCAGCCCAGCCAGTGCCCTACTGCTGCTGTTCTGCCCCAAAGCACTGACTGGCAGGCAATTCCACCCCCAGCCCCTTGGAAACACATGAAAAGAGTGGCTCTGGGATCCCCTTCGGAATCTGTCACCTGGTTGGCACTTGACTGTCATCTTATTTCCTAGGTTACTGTCAGATTCATCAACCCCTCTTTCACCTTCATGTGTTCTTCAGGGTTGATTTGGAGAGAGGGAGCTAGCAGCCCTTGTTAGCTTCTCATCTTGCTGGAAACCAGACGTGGGCATGAGTGGCCTTGAAAAGCTGCCTCTTAATAACCGTGTGACCTCAGCCTTGTTACTTAAGTTTGCTTATCCATGAGCTACGACTGATGACGGTACCTGCTGCTTGTTATCTGTTAGTAAATATTTATTTCTGTTGTTGTTATGACATGGTTTGGGTAGTCATCAGTGGGGGGCTGATACTGGTGGTTGGAATGGTGGATTTGAATGTCATCTCCCCGTGGGAGTGAAGAGTGCAAGGAGTGAAGGAGGCTTAGGAAGTAGCCCTGGTATTTAAGGGTTAATGGGGAAAAAAAGCAAAGGAGATGGAGAGGGAGGGTACATGTCAGGAAAAGGTAGGGACACAGAGGACAGGGGAAAGGAGAGTCTCAAGGAACGTGGGAGGAAGTGTCATCCTCAGACCACGTGCTTGGGAGAAACCTTTTTTTTTTTTTTCAGTCTTGGATTTTGCACCTTGATGCTCCCTGGTGAATTTAAATCAGTTTTAGTGGAGAGGAAGGGACAGAAGCCACATTGCAGCTGGTTGAGAAATAAACAGGAGGTGAAGAAGTAGAGTCATATACAGACCTTTCCCCCAAAATGTCTGGCTGTGAAGAGGAGGAAAGCAATAAGGCAATAGTGGGTGGAAGTGTCAAGTCAGAAGACTTGCAAGTGCGTTTGTTGCTCGCGGGCAAATAGGCAGCTCCACCTCTCCCATCTTTTTCTCCCCTTCCTTCCTTTTCTATTCTCCTTCATCCATTTCCTCTTTCTAATTTTCGTCTATGAGCCTAACTTTCTACCATGCTAGAAATGAATCTTAGGTGACTAGGAAGGTCCAGAAGAGAGAAAGAGAGAGAGAGAGAGATTGAAGCTACTTGAGAAGGGAGGGAATAAATGGTAAATGGGACTTCTCTTGAGAAGCAGAAGGATGGGGTCCAGAGCCCAGGCGGGCCTTAGATGTTTTCCCAGTGTTGCAGGAGGGGAGGAGAGGTATCGGTGTAGTTAAGTTTGCAGTGGGGGAAAACAGGGAGGGGGAGGGAAAGTAAACAGGGTTTCTTCCACTGTATTTAGTTTGGTTCATTAAGAACTGAAACTACGGGCTTCCCTGGTGGCGCAGTGGTTAAGAATCCGCCTGCCAATGCAGGGCACATGGGTTCGAGCCCTGGTCCAGGAAGATCCCACATGCCGCAGAGCAGCTAAGCCCATGTGCCACAACTACTGAGCCTGTGCTCTAGAGCCCACGAGCCACAACTACTGAAGTCTGCGTGCCACAACTACTGAAACCCGCGCGCCTAGAACCCGAGCTCCGCAACAAGAGAAGCCACCGCAATGAGAAGCCCGTGCACCACAACGAAGAGTAGCCCCTGCTCACTGCAACTAGAGAAAGCCCATGCACAGCAATGAAAACCCAACGTAGCCAAAAATAAATAATAAATAAATAAATACAAAAAAAAAAAAAAAAGAACAGAAACTGCACAACTTAGATTGGGACTTGAACCCATGGGCTGGGACTTGAACCCAGCCAAAGCCCAAATTGGCACTTGAACCCACTGTCTTTTTTTAATTTTTTTCTATTTTTGGCTGTCTTTGTTGCTCTGTGCAGGCTTTCTCTAGTTTCGGGGAGAGGGGGCTACTCTTTGTTGGGGTGTGTGGGATTCTTGTTGGGTGGCTTGTCTTGTGGACCACAGGCTCTAGGCACGCAGGCTTCAGTAGTTGTGGCGCGCAGGCTCAGTAGTTGTGGCTCACGGGCCCTAGAGCTCAGGCTCAGTAGTTGTGGCGCTTGGGCTTAGCTGCTCCATGCATGTGGGAATCTTCCCGGGCTAGGGATCGAACCTGTGTCCCTTGCATTGGCAGGCAGATTCTTAACCACTGCGCCACGAGGGAAGCCCCCAAACCCACTGTCTGTTCATTGAAATTGCACACCTGCTGTCAGGACTTAATGAAGCTCAGGTTCTTTATATCTCAGTGCAGAAGGAATTCAGTGAGAGGCAAAGTGATAGGTAAAGAGTGGATTTATTTAGAGAGATACACATTCCATAGACAGAATGCAGTCCAGAAACACACTCCACAGACAGAGTGTGGGTCATCTCAGAAGGCCAGAGGCCCTGAAATATGGAATGGTTAGTTTTTATGGGCTGGGTAATTTCACAGGCTAAAGAGTGGGAGGATTATTTCAACTATTTTAGGGAAGGGGTGGGGATTTCCAGGAACAGAGCCACTGCCCACTTTTTTGCCTTATATGGTTGGCCTGGGAACTGTCATGATGCCTGTGGGTGTGTCATTTAGCTTATGCTAATGTATTACAATGAGCGTATAATGAGGCTCAAGGTCTACTGGAAGTCGAGTCTTCCGCCATCTTGGACCAAGTTGGTTCTAACCAGTTATGTTGTATTCTCAACTTGTATGTCATTCTTTTAAAGGTTGTGCTCTGCCCCCTTCCCTCCTGTTTCAGAACTTCAATAGGCTTGAAATGAGCATCTTCATCTTTACCAGAGATAGATAATATTCTCTTCTCACAGAGCTCTGTGCAAGAGTGGGATAGAGTGAGGGGTGTAGAGGGGCTTTGTGAACTGTGAGCAGTGCATTGCCGACAGGAAAGGCATTCGTCAAAAACATCTATTTTGGCCTGATTATTGGCTCAGATGATGCCAGGACTCAATGACACAAGCTCAGACCTAGTGATGACCTTTGGGGAGACCCAGGCACGGGGGTCATTGACGTGTGGTATTTGGGGCCCAGATGATACTTGTGGAGATAACACCTCCACCACCTAGGTCTCTTAGACTCTGTTTTCAGCTACTTGTTGTATTTGTGTGTGTATGGGAAGGGTGTGTGCGCGCACACCTGTACATATAGGATTGGAATTTATCTACTATATGCAGATGCGCAAAAGAGAGAGGAAGGAAGAAGGAGGGAAGGAGGAGGGTGTATGGCATTTTAAAAAATTAATTTGTTTTTCTATGTAGTTTTTCTTTTTATTGAGGTATGAAACTGAGCGGGGCCCTGTAGCGCTCCTGGGCACGGAGGCCCTTTTGTCCCCCATTTCTTGTAGGCAAGACTCCAGCCTCCATGACCTTCCCTGAGTTCCAAAGGGCAGATTCAAACAGTTGCTAATCAAGGGAGGAGCAGCCAGAAAGCCACTGAGGCGAGATTAAAGGGACCATCTGAGAAGCTCATCAAGATTAGGAGCTGTGACCACCCAGGCCCTGCACACACCCTAATCTTGTCAGAGACCCCACCTTTGAACCATCAATTCCTCATCAAATCCTCCCGGGTTGGGACACATAGTTTTCTTCGAGGGCAGGAGCCCACTGTGTCCCCTTTTGCCAGGCAAAGCAATAAAGCTGTCCTTTTCTAGTTCACCCAGAACTCTGCCTCCGAGATTTGATTCGGCACTGTTACTGAAAGCTCGGTCTCTTTGTATTCTTTGGAACTCAGGGAAGGTCACAGAGGCTGGAGTCTTGCCTACAAGAAATGGGGGACAAAAGGAGGCCTCTGTGCCCAGGCCCCACTCGGTTTCAGCACCGGATACAGAGAAGCTGAGCTTTCAGCATCGTGTGTAGTTGATGTACAATAGTATATTGATTTCAGGTGTACAGTGTAGTGACTCAAAATTTTTATAGATTATACTCTATTTAAAGTTGTTATACAATATTGGCTGTATTCCCTGTGCTGTACAATATATCCCTGTAGTTTATTTCTTTTCTACACAGTAGTTAGTCTCTCTTAATCTCTTGCCTCTATCTTGCCCCGCACCGCACACTCCCAGGCATTGTTGATTTTCTAACACTCAGGTTCTCTTGCTCGGAAGTGCCCAAAGAGCTGAGCACAAAATGTGTTAAGAGCCTGTATGGTCGGGCCACTCAGGATGGCTCCTCTCTTGCTCTCTGTACATCCCGTGCCTGACCAGTGCCTGCTTCACCTACACCCTACGCACATGACTGACCTTCCTATGTACTTGCCCCAGGCCCCAGCTGGTGATTGTTCTTATCAAAGGGGCAAGGAGGGGCGTGCCCCTCTGCTGGTTTCCCTGGTAACTGAGGAGCCTACCAGATGTCAATCCCCCTCTATCTGGTAATCTCTCCTCCCCCCACCTCCCCCAGAGAAGATTACCACCATGTCCTGCTCACCGTCCACTACACGTGTTGGGGTGTTGCTCCAGGACCTTGCTTCAGACGTGTAAGCTCCCACATCCATTAAACCATCGATGATTCTGTTGCTGACTCCAGGGCTTTCTTCAGTCTTGAAGCTGGGCAAGTGCAGGCCTTGCAGGCCGTGGGGTGCAGCCCAACAGTGCCCTTAATATCTAAGGGAGGTGATAGACCAGCTGTGCAGGACATGCTAAATGGGGATCAAAAAACCTGGTCCCTTTGCTACTTTGAGAGTATAAAAGAGACAGGTAGATTGTGGAGGGAGAGCGACCAAGAGTAGAGCCTGGCTGAGGAGGCAAGACTACCGTGGGCGCGCGCTAAGCCAGCTGGCAAGGAAGCCCAAAGGATAGGCCTCTCGGCACAGGACGGAGACAGCAGGGATTGGGTCGGCTGACATGTGTGAGTGTGTGTGTTCACGCGGGCACACGCGCTTGTGTGTGATCTGGAAGTTCCTCCTCAGTGGGCACCACGATGAGAGCTGCTGGGAAATACTCATCAGCCTCAGTTTCTCCTTCTGAGAGCTCCAGCTGGGCATGGCCTCCAGACTTCCACCTAGAATCCTCTTCTGCCCCCAGAAGTCTCTGGCGGTGACTAAAAGGAAACATGGTGCCTCAGAGACAAGGCGTTTCAGCAGCCTCTTCTCATCTTCTTGTGACACTTGTGTAGAAATATAGGGATGGTTGTTAGGCCAGGCTGGGCCTGGTATCCAGGGACATGGCCCTTCCTGACCTCCACTCTCCTGGAGCCTCCAGAATACCTGCCCTCCATCACCAGTTCCCTAGCCTATTATCCCTGGCTAGAGAGATGAGGTCATGGACCAATTGCCAAAGTTGCCCAGTGCTGGGTCCTGGAGCTGTGAGGTCTGCGACAGTCAGAACCCCTGGCAGAGCTGAAACAAAGATTAAAGAAGTGAGAAAAAGGGACTTCCCTGGTGGCGCCCTGGTTAAGAATCTGCCTGCCAATGCAGGGGACATGGGTTCGATCCCTGGTCCGGGAAGATCCCACATGCCACGGAGCAACTAATCCCGTGCACCACAACTCCTGAGCCTGCGCTTAAGAGCCTGCAAGCCACAACTCCTGAGCCCGTGTGCCACAATTACTGAAGCCTGTGTGCCTAGATCCTGAGCTCCGAAACAAGAGAAGCCACTGCAATGAGAAGCCCATGCACCACAATAAAAAGTAGCACCCAAATGCCGCAACTAGAGAAAGCCCACACACAGCAATGAAGACTCAGCAACGCAGACCCAACGCAGCCAAAAATAAATTAATTAATAAGTTAACTGAAAAAAAAAAAAAAAGTGAGAAAAGTCATAAGTTACCATAGTTCAAACAAAGAGCATGAAATCCCAGCACACCCAGAGGGTAGACTGCTTCGTCAAGGTTTCTCCACCCTCCCTGGAAGATTTCACAGAGCCCATGGACATTAGCACATGTCATGAATCAGGCCAGCATTTCAAATCAAGATGGGACGCATTCACGTTAGCCTAATAGTTTGGACCTTCTATCAGCAGATTTGGATTCTCAGCCTGGCTTTATCACTTAACAGCTTCAGGGCCGTGGATGTGGAGTGTTACTTCCCCACGCCGAGCCTCACTTTTCTTCATCCTTGGAGATGATCATACCTGTTCTAAAGGGTTGTTGTAGGAATGAACTGAGGTAACACACATGAAGTGGCTTGTTTGGTGTCTGGGAAAGGACAGGGACACACAAACTGCTTTCTTTCCTTGTCAGCTTTGACCTAGACCCCTGTCTCTAATCATATTGATGGAGCAACCACTGCTTGTTGGGAAGAGAGGGAGGGAAGGTTTCTGTCCCATGTCCTTGTAACACTGCAACGATGGTGGAAAGGATGGGCATGCTTCCTCTCAGCCAGCCACTCCCAATAGGGAATGCCATCCACCTGTAGGATGGGTGCGATGGACTCCGTGTCAGGCACCAGGGGCCAGGTGTGATGCAGGGTCAGATCAATGCAGAGCATAGATAAAAACCCACAATCTGAAAGAAAGAGACCTGGCTCAAGACCCTCCCCAAACCTAATGGCCTCCTCACCTGATCTCCCAGATCCAGTTTCACTGAATCCATCTTCCATGTTGCCTCAGAGGGAGCTTTCTGAAACCCTAGCCTGTTCAGGTCAGTCCTCTTAAAACCCTCAGTGGATCCCTATTGTCTAGCACTGAGACTTTCAAATAATGGATTACGACCTTTAGTGGGCCATGAAATCAGTGTAGTGAGTTATAGTCAGCCAACATTAAAAAAAAAAATTGAATAGACTAAATGTCAGCCTCAATCACATGGATTATTTTGTGAGACAGTTGTTTATTTCATATTGTTATCAACGCAAGTGCATATTCTCAATGGGAATTTGAGCTCCACATGTTTGACATGTATTTAGGATAGTGTGGCATAATTTTTAACAACTTTGCATTGAGGTATAACATTTATTCAAGGTAAGTCCAGGGTCTTAAGTGTGCAGCTTGATGAATTTTTATATATTCATATTCTCATTTAGCCACTAACCCAGATCTAGATATAAAACATGTCTAGCACCAGAGAAAGCTCCTTCCTGCCCCTTCCCTGTCATAACTGGAGTAGTTATGACACCCCACACCCACCTCTGCTTCCCCTGCTTCAATTAGTTCTGCCTATTCTTGAACTAAATGACATCAAAGAATATATACCGTTTTGGGGTTTGGCTGCTTTAGCTCAATATTATGTCTGAGACACATTCATGAAGTCACATGTAGCTCTAGTGTGTCCATTTTCATCATCGTATTCCATTGTTTGAATATACTGCAGTTTAATTATACAATTCTCCTGTTGATGGACATTTAGGCTGTTTCCAGTGTTTGGCTATTAGGAGCAGAGCTCCTGTGAATATTCCCGGGCATGTCTTTTTGTGGGCATATCCACTCATTCCTTTTGGCCATACTACCAGGAGTAAAATTTCTGGGTCACAGGGCGGATGTATGATGCCTGTTTAAACTGCCAAACGTTTTTCCAAGGTAGTTACATTTGAGATTCATATGTACATATGGCTACATCTATACATATGACGTCTATATGTATATACGTATGGTCCGGGTTGCCATGTGAAATGATTTTATTATCGTGGCTCTTAGTAAGGAAAACACATTGAAAGCTACTCATTAGAGGAAAAAGTCATATTCCTTAGCATGACTTACAAAGCAGCGTATCATCTGCTTCTTTCTGTCTCTCCTGCCTCTTCTCCCACCCATTCTTCCAGTCTCTTCTCTTCACTTGGCTGAAAGATCTTTTCCTTCTTTTTTGTTTGGGGACTCCTACTTGTTCTTGAATATTCATTTCAAATTTTATTTTTTCTAGGAAATCTCCTCTGATCACCCCTTTCTCCTGTCACTTTTTGCCCCTTTATAACCTGCCCATCCCTCTATCATAATGCTTAGTGCCTTGTATTCTGTCTCCTACCAAACTATTTCCTTATACATGAGGTCCTTGAGGAAAAAACTGTGCTCCACCTTTAGAGTGCATGGTGAACATTTGTTCTTTGCCTTCTCTCCTCCACTACCCCCACTTCTTTAGTAACAGCCTCTAGTTTTAATCCAGCGAGCTACCTTTCCTACACTCTCAGTTCAGGTAACTCAGATGTGGTTCCATTCACCTGGCCTCAAAGATGTGCTTGGAATCGCGCCTTTGATCCCTCAGCACATCCTGTATCCTTGCCATAGACCTTGGTTGCCTAGCTGGTTGGAAAGAGCTTTGGGGGACATGGACCACATTGTCTGAGTCTTCTCCATCTCCCGCTCACCCTGTGGTCGCTAGTCCATTACTTACTAGGTACTGTGCTAAGTGCTTTACATTTACAACCTCATTTAGTTTCCCCAGCAGCCCTTCGAGGTGAAGGTACTATTATCATCCCCAGTTACAGATGAGAACTTGGGTTCAAAGAGATAAATAGCACTCAGCTAATGTATATTTGTAGAACTGGGACTTAGACTAAAAGCTCAGGGCTACCTTTGTATCAATGGTAAAACATTGAACTTTTCCTCTGTTGAGAGCAGATGCTTGAAGAAAATAATATTCATGTATGGGTAGGTTTTTCACAGATGTTGCAGGAGTGGCCCCTTCACTTTTCTTGAAGCATTTTAAAGATGTCATGATGTTGTTTTCTGGCCTCCATTGTTTCCAATGAGTAGTAAGCTGTGATTATATTTGTTCCTCTGTATGAGTTGTGTCTTTTGTTTTCTGGATATTTTAAAGATTTTCTCCTTATCTTTACTCATCAGTAATTTGATTATGATGTGCCCAGGCATGGTTTTCTTTGTATTGATATTTATCATGTTTGGGGTTTTCTGAGTTTCTTGAATTGTAGATTGACATTTTTTCCTATCGAATTTGCAAAAATTTCAGCCATTATTTCTTCAGATATTTGCTTTCTGACCAATTTTCTCTCCCCTCTTCTTCTGAGACTCCAATAACACCAATGTCAGACTACTTAATTTTTCCCATCAATGCTCTGTTCATGTTAAAAAAAATTTTTTTCTGCTGTGGTTCAGTTTGGATAATTTCTGTTGACCTGCCCTCACTTTCACTTATACTTTCAGAATATCCAGTATGCTGTTATCCTATCTAGTGAATTTTTAATTTCAAATATTGTATTTTTCAGTTTGGGGGTTTATGTTTGGCTTAATTTTTTGTTTTTTGGCTGCACCATGTGGCACGTGGGATCTTAGTTCCCTGACCAGGGATCAACCCGTGCCCCCTGCAGTGGAAGCACAGAGTCTTAACCACTGGACCACCAGGGAAGTCCCCTGGCTTAATTTTTTTTCAAGTAATTTTAAATTTTATTTATTTATTCATTTATTTATTCATTTTTGGCTGCATTGGGTCTTCATTGCTGCGCGTGGGCTTTCTCTAGTTGCTGTGAGTGGGGGCTACTCTTTGTTGCACTGCACGGGCTTCTCATTGCGGTGGCTTCTCTTGTTGCAGAGCACGGGCTCTAGGCGCGTGGGCTTCAGTAGTTGCAGCATGCGGGCTCAGTAGTTGTGGCTCGCGGGCTGTAGAGTGCAGGCTCAGTAGTTGTGCCGCACGGGTTTAGTTGCTTCGCAGCATGTGGGATCTTCCCGGACCAGGGCTCAAACCCGTGTCCCCTGCATTGGCAGGCAGATTCTTAACCATTGCGCCACCTGGGAAGTCCCTGGAATATTTTTTTTATATTGAGGTAAAATTCATATAATAGAAAATTCCCATTTTAAATTGTATAATTCAGTAACTTCTAGTACATTCATGATGTTGTACAACCATCATCACTGTCTAATTCCAGAACATTTTCATCACCCCCAAAGGAAACCCCATACCCATTAAATATATAGTCACTCCCCATTTCCCCTTCCTCCCAGCCCCTGCCAACCATCAGTCTACTTTCTGGATTTGCCTATTCTGGACATTTCATATAAATGGAGTCATACAATATGTGGCTTTTTGTGTTTGGTTTGTCTTCGCTTAGTATATGTTTTCAAGGTTTGTCCATTGCCTGGAATTTTCAGATATTCATTTATGTATGGACTCCTGTGGGGTTTTTTTTGAATTTTCCAAGTTAATTTCTTCTCAGAGGTTTCCTATAGGGAACCCTGGAGAAGTGAGGGGTGGGAGTGCAGAGTGCGTGGGGCACACCGACACCCTTCTGTTCGTAGGTTTCTGTTTCTGCACCCCATTAACAATGCTCTTGAGGCTCTTCTGTAGGAATATCTCAGTTTTTCTACCTGAAAGTCTCCTCACCCGAACTGTAGTCAAAACACTGATGTCTTTCTAAGGTGCCCATTTAAGTGCAACGAGGTAGTGTTGTTTAGGAAGAAGTACTTGTGTTTTCAAATCAGGTGTAGATTTGAATCCCACTTTAGAGACTGCATATAGGTTTGGCGAATCCCAGAGTAGAGGAGACCTGTGTCTACTTTGTCGGCAGAACCTGGGCATGTTCCCAGAGATAGCCTGTGCCATAACATGGCATGAAAGGATTAGAGTAGAAACGGTGGGAGCGCATGAGAATGACTTTTCCACGTGTCTAAGGGTAGCAAGCGAGTGGGTGAACAGCCTTAGCTCCCCCTCATTTCTGATGGTCCCAGCATGGCATCGGGGCCACCAAGGGTTCCCAGACATCCGTGGGGAGCAGAGAGGTGGCACAGAGAACCTGCAGACCTGGAGAAGACCTACTGGATAGATGAGGCAAAAGTAGACAAGACACGTCCAGAGGTCCAGATGAATATCGGGACATCTCAGCAGCTCACGGGAATACACGAGGACAGCAAGGGGCAGACACCTTCGCATAGAATTCACATTCATATAGAATTTAGGTATGATCCTGGAGAAAGTGGCAGAGGCTGAACTGAATGAGATTAAGTTTTTGCTTTGCAGCAGGATGGGGGCTCAAAACAGAGATTCAGTTCAACTTAGAAAAGGCAATGCACATTTTTAGCACTTCTGAATAAGTAAGCTGAGAATCCTAAATTAAAACTTTTTTTTCCTCATTGCGCTTAATTCCACTTTATTTCGTTTTAAGCCCCTGAAATAGGTAGGCCCTCTCTCTTTAAAAACATTATCAGAGAAGAGAACCCATGATTGAGCTGACCATTAGAGGGGAGAACTTTCCAGCTTTAGGGGACAACCAGGTGGTGCGGAGGTGCAATTTCTCAGCTGAAGCTCCTTGCGAAAATGCCACAGGCGTGCAGCCTGAGGCTTCCCTCTGGAAAGGGAGGGGTTAAGTTAGACTGGGTCCCTGCTGTCCTTGAGGCTGGCTTTTGTGAAAGCCCACTTCAGCGGCAGGGCTTCCTTCCTCATCCCCCTCCCCCCTCTTTTTTCCTTCCCTTTTAGAATTTTTTAGAAATTGAGGTGAAATTCACACAACATAAAATTAACTACTTTGAAGTATACACTTCAGCATCCTTTAGTGCATTCACACTGCTGTACACCCATCACTTCTATCTGGTTCCAAAACATTTTCATCAGCCTCAGTTAACTTTTAAGTAGCCGCCCCTCAACCCTCTTCCCCCAAGACCTTGGGAACCACCAATCTGTTTTCTGTCTCTACAGATGCACCAGTTCTGCACACTTTATATAAATGGACTTATACAATATGTGACCTTTTGTGTCTGGCTTTTTTCCTCATCCCCTTTGTACCTTTCAGTCCTATCTCTTCTCCCGGAGGCTTTGGGGCCCACCCAAGCAGTCCTCCAGGCATTTTCTAGAAAGGAAGGAAGGTCAGAGGGCTTGTGGGTGGGAATTAGATCAGTTTAGGGAAAAAGAAACCCAGCAGTTTCTGATCTGGTCTCAGCAGCTGAATTTGGTTTGGAGGCCAATTATCTCAGGCCACTAGGTTTCAAGTACCACGGCTGGGGCTTCTGAGCCATGTCATGTGGGAGACAGCCTTGCCCTGCCTTCTGACTTGAAACAGATGCTCTGTGCCCATGAAGGAGGGTTGAGTTTTGAAAAGAATGCAGCCCGATGGAGACAGTGGTGTGGTTGGATTTTCACAAAGTCATATTTATAATCAAGCAGAAAAGCATGGGGAAACAGCTCCAGGATCAAATTACCCCTTAATTCCAAGTGGCTACACCTGGCCAGGAGACCCAGGGACGCCGCGCAGACGCAGTAGAAACGTACGTCATAAACTTGTGGATCGGGTCTGGTACTTCTCTGATTACACCGCCAGGATTTTGAAACTGTAAGTGAAGGAAATTGTAGGGGGAGGACATCAGAGGTGGTGGCTTCTAACTCTCTTTGTGTTTGGTTAAAGAACTGGCAAGTGATGCACTGCTGGCTCTCTGGTTTCTCTCTCGGGCTTCAGTGATTTTTTTTGTGGCGCAAAATGTCCGCCTTCTTATGTTCCCTGGGAAGGAGAAATATGGGTTGGAATTGCAGAACATGCTTTGGGCAGACTCTCTCTGGGTTTTCTTCATGCAGGATGGGCTTATTTGTCTTGATCTGTGAAGGTCTGTCCACCACTGTATGGTCTCTGAAAGTCACACAGTGCCCGTGTCTGTCCTCCTTCTAATATCGTTTATACGCAAAACTGTATGACCTTGGGTAAGGCATTTCCCTTTGTAAAGCCTCAGCTTCCTCAGCTGTACTTGAAGACATTAGATTACGTAGTGGGGTGAACAGTGCCTCCGCAAGGTTCAGATCCACCCAGAACCTCAGAACGTGACCTTATTTGGAATTGGGGTCTTTGCAGGTGTAATTAAGGTAAAGATTGTGCATTACCAAGAAAAATGCACAATGTAAGAGCGTTTCAGTTTTATTCGGACCTTACTGAGGACTATAGCCCAGGAGATTAGCCTCTCAGATAGCTCTGAGGAACTGCTCCAAAGAGGTAAGGGAAGAACCAAGATATATATGAATTATTTATTGGGAAAAACTTGTAGTAAAAAGATTAGTGCTCATCACAAAGAACAGACATCTCAAATTAATGATTTTAGTGCTCTTCTGGAAGATGCAAGAATCTGGGGTCATTGAAATTTTTTCCTTACATATGCATCTTAACTGTCTAGGGCCTGCATATCCAAAGCACGGAATGCTTCCTGTTTTCCTCCATCCTGAATTCCCCTCACAGCTCACTGTTGGTGGGCAACTGCGGTGGGTTGCAACTTAATCCTTGTAGAACTAGAATGGAGGGGGCAACATTTTTTGTTTTACAATTGAGATGAAATCCTACTGGATAAAGGTGGACCCTAAATCCAAGGAGAGTGCCCTTAGAAAAGGACACATAGACACACAGGGAAGAAGGTCATGTGAAGATGAGGTAGGCAGAGATTGGAGTGACACATCTACAAGCTACAGAGGACCAAGGATTGCCAGCAAACACCAGAAGCTGGGAGAGAGGCAGGGAGTTTCTTTCTCGGGCCTCCAGTAGGAATCAATTTTCCTGACGCGTTGATTTTGTGCTTCTGGCCTCCTGAATGGTGTGAGAATAGATTTCTGTTGTTTTAAACCAGTTTATGGTACTTTGTTATAACGACCCCAGGAACCTACTACAGATTAGATACTGTCTCTGGGATTAATCCATATCTTCATGAAGTTTATAGTTTTAACAAAGTGTACTCATATAGTGTATTTTTCATGGTAAGTTCTTGCCAAGTGCGATGTTGTGATTTGTAATAAATATATATTTGGGTATTTCCCTGGTGGTGCGGTGGTTAAGAATCTGCCTGCCAATGCAGGGGACACAGGTTCGATCCCTGGTCCAGGAAGATCCCACATGCCACGGAGCAACTAAGCCCGTGCGCCACAGCTACTGAGCCTGTGCTCTAGAGCCCGTGCACCACAATGAAGAGTAGGCCCCGCTCCCGCTTGCTGCAACTAGAGAAAGCCCGCGGGCAGCAACGAAGACCCAACACATCCAAAAATAAAAAGAAATTAGTTTAAAAAAACCACAACTATATATATATTTGGTTTTCCTCCCTTTTTCTGGCACAGTGCTCCTAAAAACCTTGGAATTTCCTGTCATAAGTGCCATAAAGATGTATTTTGTTGTGTAATGACGTGACTTCTGGAAAGCACCTAAGGATGGGAGCTGGTTGCCTGTGGAGCCAAACACGTGATAGAGGGTTGGAGCTTTCAGTCCCACCCCTGACCTGGGGAGGGAAGGTGGGCTGGAGATTGAGTTCAGTTGCCAATGGCCAATGACTTAATCAGTCAAACTTCTGTAACGAAACCCAAGAAGACTAGGTTCAGAGAGATTCCTGGTTGTTGAGCTCGGAGAGCATGGAAGCTCCGCCCCCTTTCCCCATAGCTTGCCCTAGGCATCTGTTCCTTCTGGCTGTTCCTGAGTTTTATCTTTTCGTAATAAACTGATACTCTAACAAGTAAAATGTATCCTGAGTTCTGTGAGCCACTCTAGCAAATTACTTGAACCCAAGGCGGGGTTATAACCTCCAAATCAGAAGTACGTGTAACAACCTGAACCTGCAGTTGGCTTCTGGAATTGACTGGGGAGCAGTCCTGAAGGACTGAGCCTTTATCCTGTGGAATCTGATGCTATCTCTGGGTAGATAGTGTCAGGACTGAGTGAAATTGTAGGATACCCAGCTGGTGTCTGAGAACTGTTTGGTGGCATGTGGGGAAAGTACCTGCCATCTCCCCCACTGCCCCCATTGGAAATTGGATTAATGCAGGACCTTTTAACCTTTTTTTTTTTTTTTTTTGCAGTACACAGGCCTCTCACCGCTGTGGCCCCTCCCGTTGCGGAGCACAGGCTCCGGACGCGCAGGCTCAGCGGCCATGGCTCACGGGCCCAGCCTCTCCGCGGCATGTGGGATCCTCCCAGACCGGGGCATGAACCCACGTCCCCTGCATCGGCAGGCGGACTCCCAACCACTGCGCCACGAGGGAAGCCCCCTTTTAACCTTTTAAGGTAACTTTTCTCTGTTGCAAGTGGATTTTATCAGCCCATTTCTTTTTGTTTTTTGGTGCAGATGCTCAGAGAGATGACATTTACCCAAGTGACCTAGCAAGTCAGTGACAACCCTAGGGCCCCAGTTCATGTGCTTTTCTCTCTGGCGCGGGAGCAGGTAGAGGATATTGGTGATAATATTTCAGTGGCCCCCGTCAACTGAAAAGTTCTGAGTCCATGGAGGATGTATATGATGGAAGATGATCATCACGGGCATGGGCTAAAGGCCCCTTGGGGAACGACCAGCCTTACCAGCTACACCTTCGTGATCCTGCCCGAGGTCTGCCCTTGAGACTTAGGCGTCAGCTTCCATGGACTCACCACCTTCTCCTATCTTTACAACACCTGTTGCAGTCCCTCCTTCTACCCTTGGAAAATAGAGATTGTTTTTGAGGCCAAAGGTAGGTTAGTATAGTGGGGTGGAAAAATGTATAATTTTAGATTTAGCAGACCTGGGTTTGAATCCTAGCTCTGCAGTTTACTAGCTGTGGAACCCCAAGTAATGGCATCACTTCTGTAAGATTAAGGTGCTTCATCTATAATATGGAGATAATAATCCCTACTTGCAGAATTTTGGAGACGGTTGGGGATAAATGTGCAAAACCTCTGGCACACAGCAGCCACTCTGTAAAAAAAAAAACTGTTCCCATTATTTCCCTTAATAGTTGCATCAGCTTTATTCTAGTGCTTACAAAAGGTCTGGTTTCAGTCTTCCAATGAATTAGCTCATCAGCTTTCCTTAATCCCAGGAGCCCTGGTGTCTTGCACAAGACAACCCTGTATGTGGGAAGGCGTCCAACAAGAGACTTGCCAAGGGCTTGTGCAAATCATGGTGTGATCGTGGAAAGGACATGGGCCTGTTGTTCTTAGTTTAACCTGGTTCAGATTACCCCTCTGCCATTTCCTACCTGTGGGATTCAAGTCTTTCTCACTCATTGGTTAAATGGGGAGAAGAGAAGCTTCTGGCAGCATTGCTTTGGTTGTGTATAGATGTGTGTTAAAGAGTACGTGCCCAATGAAGTTCAGTTTTTTCACCTCGTTTTGTGAATTCACCTTCTCACCTGTGACTAGGAAATCTTCCACTTCTCCAAGCACTGTGTTTTCTTAAGTTTTGAGTTTTATTTTATTTATTTTGTATACAGCAGGTTCTTATTAGTCATCTATTTTATACACACCAGTGTATACATGTCAATCCTGATCTCTCAATTCATCACTGCCCCCCGCCGCTTTCCCCCCTTGGTGTCCATACGTTTTTTCTCTACTTCTGTGTCTCAATTTCTGCCTTGCAAAACCAGTTCATCTGTACCATTTTCTAGGTTCCACATATATGTGTTAATATACGATATTTGTTTTTTCCTTTCTGACTTACTTCACTCTGTATGACAGTCTCTAGATGCATCCACGTCTCTACAAATGACTCAATTTCGTTCCTTTTTATGGCTGAGTAATATTCCATTGTATATATGTGCCACATCTTCTTTATCCATTCGTCTGTCGATGGGCATTTAGGTTGCTTCCATGACCTGGCTATTGTAAATAGTGCTGCAGTGAACACTGGGGTGCATGTATCTTTTTGAATGATGGTTTTCTCAGGGTATTTGCCAAGTAGTAGGATTGCTGGGTCATATGGTAGTTCTAGTTTTAGTTTTTTAAGGACCCTCCATATTGTTCTCCATAGTGGCTGTAACAATTTACATTCCCACCAACAGTGCAAGAGGGTTCCCTTTTCTCCACACCCTCTCCAGCATTTGTTGTTTGTAGATTTTCTGATGATGCCCATTCTGACTGGTGTGAGGTGACACCTCATTGTAGTTTTGATTTGCATTTGGCTGCACTGGCTGAAGACCCAGTGCAGCCAAAAATAAAATAAATGAAATAAATTAATTAAAAAAAAACACCATTCACTTTAAAAACAAAACAAAAAACCCCAAAAACTTGGTGTTATTTTTTTTAGCTGCCAAATATTGGCATCTGCATTTATCACCTATATTTACTTGGTGTGCTGGACTCCACAAAGTGGATTCTTGGCCTTATCATATCCATATTGTGTCATATTTTAAAATTGAGATATAATTGACATATAACAAGTTTCAGGCATACAAGGTTATGGTTTAATATTTGTAGATATTGTGAAGTGATCACCACAATAAGTCAAGTTAACATCCTGTCACCACACATAGTTACACATTTTTCTTGTGAGGACTACATTTTTTTTTTTTTTTTGTGGTACGCGGGCTGCAGCCTCTCCCATTGTGGAGCACAGGCCCTGGACATGCAGGCGCAGCGGCCATGGCTCACGGGTCCAGCCGCTCCGCGGCATGTGGTATCTTCCTGGACCAGGGCATGAACCCGTGTCCCCTGCATTGGCAGGTGGACTCTCAACCACTGTGCCACCAGGGAAGCCCCTAGGACTACATTTAAGATTTGCTCTCTTACTAGCTTTCAAATACAGAAGACAGTATTATTAATTTCAATTTCAGATATATAATACAGTCCTATAGTCACCATTCTGTACATTGTATCCCTGGGACTTAATTATTTCATAACTGGGAGTTTGTGCCTTTTGACTCCCTTCACTCATTTTGGCCACACCACTCTGCTTCTGGCAACCACCAATTTGCTCTCTGGTTCTATTAATTTAGTGTTTTGTTTTTTCTTAAAGTTTCCACATATAAGAGATCATACTGTTTTTGTCTCTCTCTTTCTGACTGACTTAGCATAATGCCCTCAAGTTCTATCTTTGTCACTGAAAATGATAAGATTTCTTTTTTATATCTAAGTAATATTTCATTGTATGTATACACCACATTTTCTTTATCCTTTATTCCATCAGTGGATACTTAGGGAGAATTCCTTGGTGGTCCAGTGGTTAGGACTCCATGCTTTCATTGCCAGGGCCTGGTTCAGTCCCTGAACTAAGATCCCTCAAGCCTCGCTGAACGGCTGGAAAAAAAAAAAAAAAAAAGCTACTTAGGTTGCATCCATGTCTTGGCTATTAATTATACATAATGCTGCAGTGAACGTGGGGGTGCATATATCTTTTGGATGTAGTATTTTTGTTTCCTTCCAGTACCCAGAAGTAGAATTGTTGGATCATATAGTTGTTTTTTTGTTTGTTTGTTTTCTTTTTAATTTTAAAAGTACTACATGTTCACTGAAGACAACTAGAAATACATAAATGCAAAAGAGAAAAATAACAGTTACAATCCCTCAGAGATAACCACCGTTAGCATTTTGATGCATTTCTTCCCAGCATTTCCATTAAAAAAAAACTGAAGTATTGTATAACTGACCTACGACACTATGTTAGTTCCCGGTGTATAACACAGTGATTCAGTATTCCTGTACATTACAAAATGACCATCGTGGGACTTCCCTGGTGGTGCGGTGGTTAAGAATCTGACTGCCAATGCAGGGAACACGGGTTCGAGCCCTGGTCTGGGAAGATCCCACATACTGCAGAGCAACTAAACCTGTGTGCCACAACTACTGGGCCTACACTCGAGCCCTTGAGCCACAACTACTGAGCCCAGCTGCCACAACTACTGAAGCCCATGCTCCACAACAAGAGAAGCCACTGCAATGAGAAGCCTGTGCACTGCAATGAAGAGGGGCCCCCCGCTCACCACAACTAGAGAAAGCCCACGCGTAGCAACGAAGACCCAACGTGGCCAGAAAATAATTAATTAATTTTTTAAAAAAGTCTCCAAACCTCTAAAAAATCAAAAAAACCCACAAAACCCTAAGATGACCATCATGATGTGTCTAGTTACTATACAAAGCTATTATAATATAATTGACTATATTCCCCATGCTATATGTTTCATCCCTGTGTAGTTTTAATTTTAATTAAAAAATTGTTTATTGAAGTGTGGTTGAATTATATTTCAGATGCATAGCAAAGTGATTCCGTTATACATATATATTTATTCTTTTTCAGATTCTTTTCCAACTCTAGGTTGTTATAAGATATTGAATACAGTTCCCTGTGCCATGCAGTAGGTCCTTGTTGATCTATTTTATATATAGTAGTGTGTTGATGTTAATCCCAAACTCCTAATTTATCCCTCTGCCCCTTTTCACTTTGGTGACCGTAAGATTGTTTTCTATGTCTGTGAGTCTGTTTCTGTTTTTTAAATAAGTTCATTTGTATCGTTATTTTATTTATTTTAATTTTTAAATTTATTTTATTTATTTATCTTTGGCTGTGTTGGGTCTTCGTTGCTGTGCAGGCTTTCTCTAGTTGCGGCAAGCAGGGGCTACTCTTGGTTGTGGTGCACGGGCTTCTCATTGCGGTGGCTTCTCTTGTTGTGGAGCACGGGCTCTAGGTGTGCAGGCTTCAGTAGTTGCAGCACGTGGGCTCAGTAGTTGTGGCTCGCAGGCTCAGTAGCTGTAGCTTGTGGGCTCTAGAGCGCAGGCTCAGTAGCTGTGGTGCACAGGCTTAGTTGCTCTGTGGCATGTGGGATCTTCCTGGACCAGGGCTCGAACCCGTGTCCCCTGCATTGGCAGGCGGATTCTTAACCACTGTGCCACCAGGGAAGCGGTATAGTTATTTTAGTTTCCACATGTAAGTGATATATATTTGTATTTTGCTGTCTGACTTACTTCACTTAGTATGATAATCTCTAGGTCCATCCATGTTGCTGTAATGGCATTATTTCATTCTTTTTTATGGCTGATTATTCCATTGTGTTTATATACCACATCTGTACACGGACACTTAGGTTGCTTCTATGTCTTGGCTATTGTAAATAGTACTGCAATGAACATTGGAGTGTGTGTATCTTTTCGAATTAGAGTTTTCATCTCTTCCAGATATGCCCAGGAGTGGGATTGCTGGATCATATGGTAGCTCTATTTTTAGTTTTTTAAGGAACCTCCATACTGTTCTCCATAGTGGCTGCACCAATTTACATTCCTACCAAAGTGTAGGAGGGTTCCCTTTTCTCCACACCTCTTCAGCGTTTATTATTTGTAGACTATTTGATGATGGCCACACATTTTGACCATGTGAGGTGATAGTGGCTCATGGGCCCAGCCGCTCCGCGGCACGTGGGATCCTCCCGGACCGGGGCATGAACCCATGTCCCCTGCATCGGCAGGCAGACTCTCAACCACTGCGCCACCAGGGAAGCCCTGTGTATCTTCTTTGGAGCAATGTCTGTTTAGGTCTTGTATCCATTTTTTGATTGGGTTGTTTGTTTTTTTGATATTGATTTTTATGAGCTGTTTGTGTATTTTGGAAATTAAGCACTTGTTGATTGCATCATTTGCAAATATTTTCTCCTAGTCTGTAGGTTGTCTTTTCGTTTCGAAACCTCACTTTTTACTGAGGCAACTAAGGGAGAGTTCAAAGAGGAACTGGCTTATGAATTGGGCCTTCAAATAAGGATGTGATTAAATTTAGACTTGGTAAGAGGAAAAGGGAAACAGTTCAAGTGAAAGACAAGTGCACAAAAGCAGTAAAGCTTCACGGTGTGCAATAAGGAGCCAGGTTTGGTTATGTAACTCCAAATCTTCCTCAATTTTTTTATTTTGAAGTATAGTTGGTTTATAATGTGTTAGTTTCTGGTGTAGAACAAAGTGATTCAGTTATTATATGTATATATATATTTTTCAGATTCTTTCCCCTTATAGGTTATTACAAACTAATGAGTATAGTTCCCTGTGGTATACACTAGGTCCTCATCGTTTATCTAAATTAGGAGTTTATCCCAAACTCCTAATTTATCCCTCCCACCATTTGCCCTTTGGTAACCATAAGCTTGTTTTCTGTGTCTGTGGATGTATTTCTGTTTTGTATGTAAGTTCATTTTTTTAAAATAAATTTATTTTATTTTTGGCTTCATTGGGTCTTTGCTGCTTCATGTGGGCTTTCTCTAGTTGTGGCGAGCAACTACTCTTTGTTGTGTTGCGTGGGCTTTTCATTGTGGTGGCTTCTCTTACTGGGGAGCATAGGCTCTAGGTGCGCGGGCTTCAGTAGTCGTGGCATGCGGGCTCAGATGTTGTGGCTCGCGGGCTCAGTAGTTGTGGCTTGCGGGCTCTAGAGTGCAGGCGTAGTAGTTGTGGCACATGGGCTTAGTTGCTGTGCATCATGTGGGATCTTCCCGGATGAGAGCTCCAACCCACGTGTCCCCTGCATTGGCGGGCGGATTCATAACCACTGTGTCACCAGGGAAGCCCTGTAAGTTCATTTGTATCATTTGTTTTTCACTTATATATATCACCACATATAAGTGATATCATAGGGTATTTGTCTTTCTCTGACTTACTTCACTTAATATGATAATCTCTAGGTCCATCCATGATGCTGCAAATGGCATTATTTCATTCTTTTTTACGACTATTATTCCATTGTATATATATATACCACAACACATTTTTTTTTTTGCGGTACGTGGACCTCTCACTGCTGTGGCCTCTCCTGCCATGGAGCACAGGCTCTGGGACGCGCAGGCTCAGCGACCATGGCTCACGGGCCCAGCCGCTCCGCGGGACGTGGGATCCTCCCGGACCGGGATGCGACCCTGCGTCCCCCGCATCGGCAGGCAGACCCCCAACCCCTGCGCCACCAGGGAAGCCCATATACCACATCTTTATTCATTTGTCTGTTGATGGGCATGTAGGTTGCTTCTACGTCTTGGCTGTTGTATATAGTGCTGCTATGGACATTGGGGTGCACACATCTTTTAGAATTAGAGTTTTTGTCTTTTTTCGATATATGCCCAGGATTGGGATTGCTGGATCATATGGTAACTCTATTTTTAGTTTTGTAAGGAATCTCTATACCGTTCTTCCTAGTGTTCTGCCCATTTTTAAATCAGTGTTTGTGTTTTTGCCATTGAATTGTACGAGTTATGTATATATTTTAGTTATTAATCCCTTACGAGATAAATGATTTGCACATATTTTTTTCACATTCAGTAGGTTGCCTTTTCATTTTGTTGATGGTTTCCTTTGCTGTGATGAGGCTTTTTATTTATTTATTTATAAAATTTTATTTATTTTGCGCTGCCTTGGGTCCGTGTGGCTGCGTGTGGGCTTCCTGAAGTTGCGGCGAGCGGAGGCTACTCCTCATTGAAGTGCATGGACTTCCCATTGCAGTGGCTCCTCTTGTTGCGGAGTATGGGCTCTAGGGCGCGTGAGCTCAGTAGTTGTGGCACGTGGGCTTCAGTAGCTGTGGCTCACGGGCTCTAGAGCATAGGCTCAGTAGTTGTGGCGCGTGGGCTTAGTTGCTTCGTGGCATGTGGGATCTTCCTGGACAGGGCTTGAAACTGTGTCCCCTGCATTGGCAGGAAGCCTCTTAACCACTGCACCACCAGGGAAGTTCCTGTGATGAGGCTTTTTAATTTGATATAGTCCCAAATGTTTATTTTTGCTTTTGTTGCCTTTGCTTTTCGTGCCATATCCAAAAAAAAAAAAAAAAATCATCACCAAGATTGATGTCAAGGAGCTTACCTGCTATGTTTTCTTCTAGGGGTTTTATGGTTTCAGGTCTTAATGTTCAAGTCTTTAGTTCACTTTGAGTTAATTTTTGTGTATGGTGTGAGATAATGATCCAGTTTCATTCTTCTGCATGTTGTTTGTCTAGTTTTTTCAACTCACTTATCGAAGAGATTGTCCTTTCCCCATTGTGTATCCCTGACTCCTTTGTTGTCAATTACCTGACCATGTATGTGTGGGTTTATCTCTGGGCTCTCAGTTCTGTTTCACTGATCTATGTGTCTGTTTTTATGCCAATACCATAGTTTTGATTACTATAGGTTTGTAATACAGTTTGAAATAAAATATGATACATCCAGCTTTGTTCTCCTTTCTTAGGATTGCTTTAGCTATTTGGGGTCTTTTGTGATTCCCTACAGATTTTAGGATTGTTTCTTCTTCTGTTTCCTTGAAAAATGCCATTAGAATTGTGATAGGGATTTGCATTGAATCAGTACATTGCCTTGGGTATTATGGATATTTTAACAGTATTAACTCTTACAATCCATGAGGACTGCATATCTTTCCATTTATGTATATCTTCAATTTCTTTCATCAGTGTCTCATAGTTTTCAGTGTATATGTCTTTCACTTCCTTGGTTAAATTTATTCCTAGGTATTTTATTTTTTTTGATGAAATTATAAAAGAGATCATTTCCTTAGTTTCTCTTGCTGATAGTTCATTATTGTATAGAAACAACTTTCTGTTGGGTTTCTGATTTTTGTATGTTAACTTTGTATCCTGTGATTTTACCAATTCATTGATTAGTCCTAACAGCTTTTTGTGTGTGGTAGAGTGTTTAGGGTTTTCTATATATAAAATGCCATCTGAAATAGTGACAGTTCAGTTTTTAATTTTTCCTTCCCAGTTTGGATGGCTTTTACTTCAATTTCTTGTCTGTTGCTCTGGCTAAGACTTCCAATACTGTGTTGGGTAAAAATGCCGAGACAGGGCATCTTTGTCTTATTCCTGATTTTGGAGGAAAAGCTTTTATCTTTTCAAAACTGAGTGTGATGTTAACTGTGGGTTTGTTGTATATGGCGTTTATTATGTTTTTATGTTCCCTCTGTACCCACTTTATTGAGAGTTATAATATAAGTGAAAGTTAAATTTTGTCAGGAATTCCCTGGCAGTCCAGTGGTTAGGAATTGGCAGTTTCACTGCCGTTGGCCGGGCTTCAGTCCCCCGTCAGGGAACTAAGATGCCGCAAGCCACATGGCGTGGCAAAAAAAAAAAGTTAGGTTTTGTCACATGCCCTTTGTGCATCTATTGAGATGATCATATGATTGATTGATTGATTGATTTATTTATGGCTCGTTGTGTCCTTGTTTCTGTGTGAGGGCTTTCTCTAGTTGTGGCAAGCGGGAGCCATTCTTCATCGTGGTGCACGGGCCTCTCACTGTCGCGGCCTCTCTTGTTGTGGAGCACAGGCTCCAGATGCGCAGGCTCAGTAATTGTGGCTCACGGGCCTAGTTGCTCCGCGGCATGTTTGATCTTCCCAGACCAAGGCTCGAACCCGTGTCCCCTGCATTGGCAGGCAGACTCTCAACCACTGCGCCACCAGGGAAGCCCCGATCATATGGTTTCTATCATTCATTTTGTTTATGTGAAGTATCACATTGACTGATGTTTGGATGTTGAACCATCCTTGCATCCCTGAAATAATTATAACTTCATCATTATGTATGATCCCTTTTTTTGAGATGTAATTGACATGTAGCATTGTATAGGTTAAGGTGTACAGCATAATGATTTGACTTACGTATATCGTGTACGGATTATTACAGTAAGTTTAGTTAACATCTATCATCTCATAGAAACAAAAAAACAAAAATTGAAAAACGTTTTTCCTTGTGATGAGAACCCTTAGGATTTACTCTGTTTACAACTTTTCCAAGTACCATACAACAGTGTTTACTATAGGCATCAAGTTGTACATTGCATTTCCAGTACTTATTTATCCTGTAACGGGACGCTTGTACCTTTTGACCGCATTTCTCCATTTCTCCCTGCTTCCAAACCCCTGCCTCTAGTAACTACGAATCTAATATCTTTTCTATGAGATTTGAGTTGGGTTTTTAGTTTGTTTTTGTATTAAGATTCCATGTATGGTGAGCTCATACTGTATTTGACTTTGTCTGAAAAACTCCACTTAGCATAATGCCCTCAAATTTCATCCATGTTGTTGCAAATGCCAGGATTTCCTCCTTTAATTAATTAATTTTTGGCTGAGTTGGGTGTTTGTTGCTGCGCGCTGGCTTTCTCTAGTTGCGGCGAGCGGAGGCTACTCTTCGTTGCGGTGCGCAGGCTTCTCACTGCAGTGGCTTCTCTTTGTTGTGGAGCACGGGCTCTAGGCGTGCGGGCCTCAGTAGTTGAGGCTCACGGACTCTAGAGCGCAGGCTCAGTAGTTGTGGCGCACGAGCTTAGTTGCTCTGCGGCATGTGGGATCTTCCCGGATGAGAGCTCGGACCCATGTCTCTTGCATTTGCAGGCGCATTCTTAACCACTGCACCACCAGTGAAGCCCCAGGATTTCCTCCTTTTTAGGGCTGAGTAATATGCCATTGTATACACATGTATGTATGCCATAGTGTCTTCATCCATTCTTCCGTCTGTGAACACTTTGGTTCTTTCCCTGTTTTGAGTAT
Source organism: Neophocaena asiaeorientalis asiaeorientalis (assembly GCF_003031525.2). Lineage (NCBI taxonomy): Eukaryota > Metazoa > Chordata > Mammalia > Artiodactyla > Phocoenidae > Neophocaena > Neophocaena asiaeorientalis. The sequence goes on along the minus strand of NW_020173979.1, from coordinate 6,302,106 downwards.
TATTAATAATGCTGCAGTGAACATGGGTGTGCAGATATGTCTTTGACATAGTGGTTTTTTTCCCTTTAGATACATTTCCAGAGGTGGAATTGCTGTATCATATTGTTGTTTTATTTTTGAGAAAGCTCCATAGTGTTTTCAGTAGTGGCTCTGTACCAGTAGTGCACAATGAATCCCTTTTATCCACATCCATGAGAGCATTTGCTATCTTGTCTTATAGATATTAGCCATCCTAATAGGTGTGATGTGATATCTCATTCCAGTTTTTTTTTTGCCGTCCGCGGCCCTCTCACTGTTGTGGCCTCTCCCAGTGTGGAGCACAGGCTCTGGATGCACAGGATCAGCAGCCATGGCTCACGGGCCCAGCCGCTCCGCGTCATGTGAGATCTTCCTGGACCGGGGCACGAACCCGTGTCCCCTGCATCGGCAGGCGGACTCTCAACCACTGCGCCTCCAGGGAAGCCCTCATTCCAGTTTTGATTTGTATTTTCATAGTGATTAGTGATGTTGAACATATCCTTATATATCTGTTAACCATTCATGTATCTTATTTGGAAAAATGTCTTCAATTTTGCCCATTTAAAAAAATTGGATTATTTGAGTTGGAGTTATTGAGTTGTGTGAATTATTTATATTTTTGTATTTTAACCCCTTATCGATATATACAGTTTGCATGTATTTTTTCACATTGCATATGTTGTTTTTCAGTTTGTGAATCATTCCTTTTGCTGTGCAGAGACTTTAAAATTTGATGTAATCTCACTTGTTTGTTTTTGTTGCTTGTGCTTTAGTTGTCATATCCAAACAATTATCGCCAAGATCCACATCAAGGAATTTTTTTCCTATGTTTTCTTCTAGGAGTTTTGTGGTTTCAGATCTTACATTTAAGATCTAATCCGTTTAGAGGTAATTTTTATAAGTGTTGTAGGATAGGTGTCTAGTTTCATTTTTTTATATGTGAATATTCTTTATATGTGAATATCCAGTTTTCCTAGCACCATTTTTTGAAGAGACTGTCTTTTCTCCATTGAGAATTTATGGTTTCCTTCTCAAATATTAGTTAACTGTATATGCATGGGTTTATTTCTGGGCTCTCAATTCTGTTCCATTGGTGTATGTGTCTGTTTTAAAGCCGGTACTGTACTGTTTTGATTACTATGGCTTTATAGTGTAGTTTAAAATCGGGAAATGTGATGCCTCATGCTTTGTTCTTCTTTCTCAGGTTTTCTTTGGCTATTTGGGGTCTTTTGTAATTTTAGGATTTTTGTTTTTCTATTTCTGTAAAAAAAAAAATTGCCATTGGACTCTTGATAGAGATTGCATTGAGTCTTTGGATGGCTGTTAGTAGTATGAACATTTTAACAAAATTAATTCTTCCAGTCCTTGAACACAGGATATTTTCCCACTTACTTGTGTTGTCTTCAGTTTCTTTCATCGTGTCTTATAGTTTTCAGAATACAGATCTTTTACCTCCTTTGTTAAGTTTGTACCATATTTTATTACTGTTGCTATTGTAAATGTGATCATTTTTTTAGTTCTTATTCAGATAATTTTTTTTAGTTTATAGAAATCCTACTGATTTTGTGTGTTAATTTTCAACTTTGAATTTATCGATTAGATTCAACAGTTTTTTGTTTGAGTCTTTAGGATTTTCTGTATATAAAACAATGTTATCTGCAAATAGAGACAATTTTACTTCTGCCTTTCCAATTCTGTTACATTTCACTTATTTCTTACTTAATTGCTTTGGCTAGAATTTCCTGTACTATGCTGAAAAGAAGTGGTCAGTGTGGGCCCCCTTCTTTTGTTCCTGATCTTAGAGGAAAAGGTTTTTTTTTTTTTGCTGTATGCAGGCCTCTCACTGTTGTGGCCTCTCCTGTTGCGGAGCACTGGCTCCGGACGCACAGGCTCAGCGGCCATGGCTCACGGGCCCAGCCGCTCCGCGGCATGTGGGATCTTCCCAGACCGGGGCACGAACCCGTGGTCCCTGCATCGGCAGGCAGGCTCTCAACCACTGCGCCACCAGGGAAGCCCGGAAAAGGTTTTAATTTTCCACGATGATATTAGCTGTGGGCTTGTCCTGTGTGGCCTTTATTATGTTGTGGTACATTCCTTCAATTCTTAGTTTGTTATAAACAGATACTGAATTTTGTCAAATGCTGTTTCTGTGTTAGTGAGATCATCGTATGATTCTTATCTTTCATTTTATTGTGATGTATCACAATGATTGATTTGTATATGTTAAACCATTTTTTGTTGCCGAGGGATAAATTCCACCTGATCATTGTGAATAATTCTTTTATTTATTTATTTATTTTTGGCCATGCCACACAGCTTTTGGGACCTTAGTTTCCCAACCAGGGATTGAACCTGGGCCCTTGGTAGTGAAAGCATGGAGTCCTAACCACTAAACTGTCAGGGAATTCCCAAACAATTCTTTCAATGTGCTGCTGAATTTGGTTTGCTAGTATTTTATTGAGAATATTTAATTAATTAATTAATTGATATTGACATATAGTTGAATTACAATATTAGTTTCAGGTGTACAGCATAGTGATTCAGTATTTTTATAGATTACATTCCATTAAAAGTTATTACAAGATAATTGCTATTATTCCCTGTGGAGAATTTTAATATCTATATTCATCAGGAATATTGGTCTGTTGTTTTCTATTCTGGTAGTGTCATTTTCTGGCCTTGGTATCAGGGTAATATTTGCCTCATAAAATAAGTTTGTGAGTGTGCCATTCTCTTCGATTTTATTTTTTAAAGACTTTGAACATAATTGGCCTTCATTCTTCTTGAAATGTTTAGTAAAATTCACCAGTGAATTTTTCTTCCTGGCCCTGGAAATTTTTGATTACTAATTAAGTATCCTTACTAGTAATTGGTCTGTTCAGATTTTTCTATTTCATGTTTTGCTTTTTTTTTTTTTCGTGGCCTGTGGGATCTTAGTTCCCGAACCAGGGATTGAACCTGAGCTCTCGGCAGTGAAAGCATGAAGTCCTAACCACTGGACCATCAGGGAATCCCCAGATTTTCTATTTCTTTATGATTCAGTCCTGGTAGATTGTGTGCTTTAAGAACTTTTCTATTTTTTTCTAGGTAGTTCAATTTATCGGCATTTAGTTGTTCAGAGGAGCCTCTTATGATCCTTTGTATTTCTGTGTTATCAGTTATAATGTCTCTTTTTTTATTTTTAATTTTAATGATGTGGATCCTTTTTCTTCTTGGTTAGTCTAGTTAAAGGATTCTCAGTTTTATCATTTCAAAGAACCACCTCTTAGTTTTGTTAATCTTTTTTATTATTTTCCTGTTGTCTATTTGATTTATTTCTGCTCTAATCTTATTATTTCCTTATTTATTATTTATGATTTCCTTCTGCTAACTTCATGTTCATTTCTTTTTCTAGTTTCTCAGTGCATAGCGTTAAGTTATTTGAGATCTTTCTTGTTTCTAAGGTAGGCATTTACTACTATGAAATTCTCTCTTTAGAACTGCTTTTGCTGTATGTCATAAGTTTTGGTATATTGTGTTTTTATTTTTATTTGTCTCAAGATAACTTTTTAGTTTCCCCTTTAATTTCTTCTTTGATACATTGGTTGTTCAGGAAAGCATTATTTAATTTTCATGTATTTGTGGAATTTCCAGTTTGCTTTCTCTTACTGATTTCTAGTTTCATACTGTTGTGGTCAGAGAAGATACTTGGTGTGATTCCAATCTTCTTTTTTTAAAAATTACTTAATTAATACTTCTTTATTGTTGGCTGCGTTGAGTCTTCATTGCTGCGCTCGGGCTTTCTCTAGTTGTGGCGAGTGGGGGCTACTCTTTGTTGTGGTGCGCGGGCTTCTCATTACGGTGGCTTCTCTAGGCACGGGCTCTAGGCATACGGGCTCAGTAGTGGTGGCACGCGGGCTCAGTAGTTGTGGCTTGTGGGCTCTAGAGCGCAGGCTCAGTAGTTGTGGCACAAGGCTTAGCTGCTCCGCGGCATGTGGGATCTTCCCAGATCAGGGCTCGAACCCGTGTTCCCTGCATTGGCAGGCGGATTCTTAAACACTGCGCCACCCAGGAAGTCCCTAGTTGTCTATTCTTGTAGTTTACTTCATGTCTAAACTTCTTTAAGAGGAGTATTCTGAATTCTTTGTCTGACAACTCATACATCACCCATTTCTTTATGGTCAGTTATTGGAGCTTTTTAAATTTCCTTTGGTGGTGTCATGTTTACCATGTGTTTCATGATTACACTGGTATCTGCATATTTGAGTAAACAGTTTCCTCTTCCAGACTTTACAGGTTCATTTGGCAGAGACAGTCACCTCACTTTGGGTTTCTGGACATGTCTACTGCTAACATCCTTGGGTAGGTGGGACTTTCTATCAGTGTTTGTTTTGAGGCAAGGCCACTGTCCAAGTTCTGAGCCTGGGGTGCAGGGTACTGCTGGCTGGGAGGAGTTGGATGAGTCTGCTGGCTTGATCCCCTGCCTAAGCAAGGGTTTAGGATGGACTCTGTGGTTGCCTGGGTTCTCTGGTCAGGCTTACCAGATGGTCAGGACTGGGTAATATACTCGGAAGTAGATGGGTCTATGAATTAGCTTCTCTGCTTTTGCGGGGAAGTAGGATGGGCCCCAGGCACTGCATAGCTTGTCACCTGGGGACCCGAACCAGGCAAGAATGTGTACTGGATTCTCTGGTCAGGCAGTGCTACTACTTTTTCTCTATAGATGGGGAAAGGCACAGGCTCTCTGTTCAAGCCACTTAAGCAGGGCTATTGGATAGGCTATGTAGCTTCCCGTCTGCTCTGGTTAGGTTCCCTGTTTGGGTGGGCTGACGCCTGTAGTAAGCAAGAGGTGGGGCTAAAATTAGTTTCCCTGCCCAGGTGCTGTGGGAGAATCAGCTCGAAGGCTGAAAAGGCTTTTTGTGGTCTTGGCTCATTTTGATCAGTGCCCCAAGTTCTCTGGACTAACAGGGCCATTGCCTTTGCTTTGAAGACTGTTAGCTCTGCCTCTTGGACTCTCTGAGTGTTGCAGGACTGCACAGCTTTCCAGGTGTTCTGACCAGGCTTTCTGGTCAGGTGGGGCTGGAAACTTCACTCAGCTGTGAACACTGCTGTGAGTTGGCTCCCCTTCATGGGCAGGACTGGAGAGCCATCTCCAAGTAGCCTCCCAGGATTTCCAGATCAGGCTTTGTGGTCCCGAGAGATCAGGAAGTACACTGAGCAGTGGATGGGGCTATGAATTAGCTCTCCTGCCTGAGTGGAGCAGGGAACCCTCCACCTTGGCCCTGGCTCTGCAGAAGGTCAGCTCTGATTGCTGTACTCTATGCTCCCATGTTTACAGGCTATGTAGCTTATGGGCTTATGATTAGGCTTTGTGGTTGGGAGGGGCTGGGAGCTATGCTCAGCACTGAGTGGGTCTATGAATTACCTTCCTACCTGGCCCAGACAGGGCAGCTGGCTCCAAGCCCAGCAAGACTTTTTTTTCTTGATTCATTCTGCTACGCACCCCAAGTTCCCTACAAAGCTACTGGCTTTGCTCTGCCAGTAGAGCCATCAGCTCTGCCTTGAGCATTGCTGGACTGCACAGATTCCAGGTGTTCTGGCAAAGCTTTTTGGTTGGGCAGGCTGGGAGCTATACTCTGCAGTGGTTGGGGCTGTGACTCAGCTCCCCTGCCTATGGGGGCTGAGGTGTCGGCAGACAAAGTGTCAGTGCAGGCAAGGAGGTTCTTCGTTTAAGGTCCCAAGTCAGGCAGAACTGTGTGCCCTGATCAATTCCCCAGTCAGACTGTACCCCGGTCCTGGTTCTACAGATAGCACAGGTGCTGGTTAGGACTACTGTTGGGGCTTTGTAGGCAGGAACTGGGTCTGGCAAGATCTGAATGTTGGTTGTTGAAACTCTTTTCCCCTTCTCCATCATAAACAGATTCCCAGTGGTCAAGCCCTGCAAATTCCCCTGCAATTCCTGTGGTGTGAGACCAAAGTGGGGTTCCCAAGAAGTGGCCCACAATGCTGGGACAACTGGATTTCCACCCTGAGTTCCCTTTTCCCACTGGAGGAACTGTAGGCTCAGGGGAGATCTCTCAGTGTGGTTCAGTGGTGGCCTGGGGGAAGGGCAAATGTGGTCAGTGTGTAATTGCTTCTCTTACTCTTCTAAAGCAGTCTGTCTTGGTGTCTGTGGGGGATTCTTCAGCCTCACCTGCCACGTTCTAGGATTTTCGCAGTGGAGTCTTGTCCATGAAGAGCTGTTAGTTGCTCTTCATGTGGTGGGGAGCAAAGTCAAGAACAACTTAGGTCACCATCTTGGTGATGACATTCTCCTGTATGATCCTTCTAATGTACTGATGAGTTTGTTTTGCTAATATTTTGTTGAGGATCTGTGCATCCATGTTCATCAGAGATATTGACTTTTTATTTTCTTGTAGTGTTCTTGACTACACTGACTACACTACAGCGTCAGGGTAATGCTGGCCTGGTAAAATGAGTTTGTAAGTGTTCCATTCTCTTCTATTTTTTGAAAGAATTAGAGAAGGATTGGTATTAATTCTTTAACTGTTTGGTAGAATTCACTAGTGAGACCATCTGGTCCTGGACTTTTGTTTGTGGGGAGGTTTTTGATTACTGATTCAATCTCCTTACTATTACTTGGTCTGTTCAGATTTTCTATTTCTTCATGATTCAGTCTTGATAGGTTGTATGTGTCTAGGAATTTATTCATTTCTTCTGAGTTGTCCCATTTGGCATATAATTGTTGATAGACGCTTCTTATTATCCTTTGCATTTCTGTGTTATCAGTTGTAATATATCCTTGCTCATTTCTGGTTTTGAGTCCTCTTTTTTTCTTGGTGACTAACTAAAGGTTTGTCTATCTTGTTTATTTTTTTCAAAAAACCAGCTGTTAGTTTCATCCTTTATATTGTCTTTTTAGTCTCTATTTCATTTATTTCCACTCTGATCTTTATTTCCTTCCTTCCAATAACTTTGGGCTTAATTTATTCTTATTTTTCTTGTTCCTTGAGTTAAGTTAGGTTGTTTATTTGAGATATTTCTTGTTTCTTAATGTAGGCATTTATTGCTCTGGACTTCCCTCTTAGAACTGCTTTTGCTGCATCCCATAAGTTTCGGTATGTTGTATTTCCAATTTTATTTGTTTCAAGGTATTTTTTGATTTTTCTTTTGATTTCTTCGTTCACTCCTTGGTTGTTCAGTAGCATATTGTTTAATATCCATATATTTGTGAATTTTCCAGTTTTCTTCTTGTAATTGATTTCTAGTTTCATACCATTGTGGTTGGACAAAATGCTTGATATGATTTTAGCCTTCTTAAATATATTAAAACTTGTTTTGTGGCCTAATCTATGATCTATCCTGGAGAATGTTTCATGTACACTTGAGTAGAATGTGATTTTGTTGCTTTTGGTTGGAATGTTCTGTATATGTCTGTTAAGTTCATCTGGTTAACATGTCATTTAAGGTCAGTGTTTTCTTTTTGATTTTCTCTTTGGATGATCTATCTATTGAAGAAGGCAGGTATTAAAGTCTCCTACTATTATTGTATTGCTGTCTATTTCTCCCTTTAGGTCTGTGAATATTGACTTTATATATTTAGTTGCTCCTATGTTGGGTGCAGAAATATTTACAAATGTTATCTTTTTGTTGGGTATACCCCTTTATCATTATATAATGACCTTCTTTGTATCTTATTACAGTCGTTGTCTTAAAGTCTAATTCGTGTGATATAAGTGGAACTACCCCAGGTTTCTTTTGATTTTCATTTGCTTGGAATATGTTTTTTCACCCCTGCATTTTTAGTTTTTGTGTGTCCTCACATCTGAAGTGAGTCTCCTGTAGGCAGGATATAGATTTGTCTTTAAAAAAAAATCCATTCAGCCACTGTATTTGATCAGAGAATCGAGTCCATTTACATTTAAAATAATTATTGATATATATGTTCTTATTACTATTTTGTTAATTGTTTTCTGGCTCTTTTGTAGTTCATCTGGTCCATTCTTCTCTTGCTGTCTTCCTTTGTTAACTGATGATTTTCTGTAGTTCTTTATCGTTTGTGTGTCTACCATAGGTTTTTGCTTTGTGATTACCATGAGGCTTACATAAAACAACTTATATCTATAACAATCCATTTAAAGTTGATAACAACTTAAGCTCAAATATATTCTAAAGCTGTACATTTTAACTGTCCCCTCAGGTTTTGCTTTTAATGTCACCATCTGTATCTTTTTATCTTGTATATCCATTAACAAATTATTATAGTTATGGCTATTTTTATTATTTTGTCTTTTAACCTTCATGTTAGCTTTAGAAGTGATTAACTCGCCACCTTTACAACATTAGGTTATTCTGACTTTTACTGTATATTTACCAGTGAGATTTATGCTTTCATATGTTTTGCTGTTGCTAATTAGCACCTGTGAGTTTCCACTTAAGTCCCTTTAACATTTCTTGTAAAGCTGGTCTACTGGTGATGAACTCCTTTAGCTTTTGCTTGTCTGGAAAACTTTATCTCTTCTTCAACTCTGAAGGACAGATTTGCTAGGTGGATATTCTTTGTTGGCAGTTTCTTTCTTTCAGCACTTCGAATATATTGTGCCACTCCCTTCTGGCATGCAACATTTCTGATGCAAAAAAACAGTTAACAACTTGTAAAAGTTGTTACATACAATGTGTGCCCTTGTATGTAACAAGTTGTTTTTCTCTTCTTTTAAGATTTTCTCCTTGTCTTTTTTTTGTTGTTTGTTTTTTTGGCTGCGTTGGGTCTTCATTGCTGTGCACGGGCTTTCTCTAGTTGGGATGAGTGGGGGCTACTCTTTGTTGTGGTGAGTGGGCTTCTCACTGCAGTGGCTTCTCTTGTTGTGGAGCACGGGCTCTAGGCACGTGGTCTTCAGTAGTTGCAGCATGAGGGCTCAGTAGTTGTGACACGCGGGCCCTAGAGCATGTGGGCTTGTGGCGCGTGGGCTCAGTAGTTGTGGTGCACAGGCTCAGTAGTTGTGGTGCAGGGGCTTAGTTGCTCCATGGCCTGTGGGATCTTCCTGGACCAGGGATCGAACCTGTGTCCCCTGCATTGGCAGGTGGATTCTTAACCACTCTGCTACCAGGGCAGTCCCTCTCTTTGTCTTTAGCTCCGGCACTTTACTTACAGTTGTCTTGGTGTGGATGTTTTTGTGTTCCTCTTCTTGGAACTCTGTGGGCTTCTCGGATCTGGATTTCTGTTTCCATCCCCAGGTTAAGGAAGTTTTCAGCCATTATTTCTTCAAGTAAGTTTTCTGCTCCTTTCTCTTCTCTTTCTAGAACCCCTATAAAGTGAATGTTGGTTCAGTTGATGTCGTCCCATAATTCCTTTTACTGTCTTCAGTCTTTTTTTTTCTGGTTTCTTTTTGCTACTCTGATTGTGTGAGTTTCACTGCCCTGTGTTTGAGTTCACTGATCCTTTCTTCCACTTCCTCTAGTGTGCTTTCGAATCCCTCTGTTGTATTTTTCAGTGCAGTTGTTGTATTCTTCAACTCTGTGATTTCTCTTTGGTACTTTCTTATATTTTCTATCTTTGTTGAAATGTTCACTTTGTTCATACATTTTTATTTTGAGCTGAATGAACGTGTTATTTTTTTATTCTTCACTGCACAGCATGCCGAATATTAGTTCCCCAACCAGGGATCAAACCCTTCCCTCCCCCCACCCCCCACCGGCCCTACAGTGGAAGCGCGGAGTCTTAACCACTGGACCACCAGGGAAGTCCCTGAGTGAACATCTTTATAACCATTATTTTGAACTCTTTCATCAGATAAATCACTTATCTACATTTCATTAAGGTCTTTTCTGAGATATTAGCTTGTTCTTTCATTTGGAACATATTCCTCTGTTTCTTCATTTTCCTTGACTTCTACGTTTGTTTCTAGTATTAGATAAAAAAGTCACCTCTCCCTGTCTTGAAGTAGTGACCTCATTTAGGAGATGAACCTTATTGTTGAATCTTGGCCTAGCTCTTGGTTGTCCCTCAAACCTTTGTGATTGTCCAAGCAGCCTTACCACTTTTAAAAAAATTTGAAGTATAGTTGATATACAATATTATATAATTTACAGGTGTCTTATAATTTTCTGCATACAGGTCTTTTGTCTCCTGAAGTAGGTTTATTCCTAGATATTTTATTCTTTTTGTTGCAGTGGTAAATGGGAGTGTTTTCTTGATTTCACTTTCAGATTTTTCATCATTAGTATGTAGGAATGCCAGAGATTTCTGTGCATTAATTTTGTATCCTGCTACTTTACCAAATTCATTCTTGCAGAATATTTTATACATAATAGTTTGTACCTCTTAATCCCCTACCCCTGTGTTGCCCCTCCCCTCTTTCCCCTCCCCACTGGTAACCACTAGTTTGTTCTCTATAACTGTGAGTCTGCTTATTTTTTGTTATACTAAATAGTTTGTTGTATTTTTAGATTCCGCAAAGTGATATCATACCGTATTTGTCTTTCTCTGTCTGGCTTATTTCATTTAGTGTAATACCTTCCAAGTCCATCTGTGTTATTGCAAATAGCAACATTTCCTTCTTTTTTTGTGGCTGAGTAGTATGTAGTGTTCCATTTTGTGTGTGTGTGTGTGTGTGTGTACCACATCATCTTTATCCATTCATCTGTTGCTGGACAGTTAGTTGCTTCCATATCTTGGCAATTGTTAGCAATGCTGCTCTGAACATTGGGGTACGTGTATCTTTTTGAATTAGTGGGTTTTTTGTTTGTTTGTTTGTTTGGATATATACCAGGAATGGAATTGCTGGATCATATGGTCGTTTTATTTTTAGGTTTATTGAGAAACTTCCATACTGTTTTCCGTAGTGGCTGCACCAATTTACATTGCCACCAACAGTGTAGGAGGGTTCTCTTTTCTCCGCATCCTCACCAATATTTGTTATTTGTGTTCTTTTTGATTATAGCCATTCTAACAGGTTTGAGGTGATATCCCATTGTGTTTTTTTAAAAAATAAATTTATTTTATTTTTGGCTGCGTTGGGTCTTTGTTGCTGTGCACAGGCTTTCTCTAGTTGTAGTGGGCGGGGGCTACTCTTCATTGTGGTGCATGGGCTTCTCATTGTGGTGGCTTCTCTTTTTGAGGAACATGGGCTCTAGGTGCACAGGCTTCAGTAGCTGTGGCTCGTGGGCTGTAGAGCACAGGCTCAGTAGTTGTGGCACACGGGCTTAGTTGCTCCACGCATATGGTATCTTCCCGGACCAGGGCTCGAACCGGTGTCCCCTGCATTGGCAGGCGGATTCTTAACCACTGTACCACCAGGGAAGCCCCCCCATTGTGGTTTTGATTATCATTTCCCTGATGATAAGTGATGTTGTTCATCTTTTCTTGTGCCTGTTGGCCACCTTTGTTTCCTCTTTGGAAAAATGTCTATTCATTTCTTCTGCCTATTTTTTAATCAGTTGTTTTTTCAGTGTTTATTTTTAAAATTTTGAGTTCTATGTGCTGTTTACACATGTTGTATATTAACCCCTTATTAGTCATATTATTTGCAAATATTTTCTCCCATTCAGCAAGTTGTCTTTTCATTTTGTTGATAGTCTCCTATTCCATGCAAAAGCTTTAAAGTTTTAATTAGGTCCCATTTGTTTGTTTCTGCCTTTATTTCCTTTGCTTTAGGAAACAGATCCAAAAAAATATTACTATGAGTTATGTCAAGCAGTGTTCTGCCTTTGTTTTCCTTTAGGAGTTACATAGTATTCAGTCTTACATTTAGGTCTTTAATCCATTTTGAGTTTGTTTTTTTTTTTGTATATGGTGTTACTGTATGTTCTACTTTCATTCTTTTACATGTAGCTGTCCAGTTTTCCCAGCACTACTTACTGAAGATACTGTCTTTTTTCTGTTATGTATTCTTGCCTCCTTTGTCATAGATTAATTGACCATAAGTGCATGGGTTTATTTCTGGGTTCCGTGTTCTGTTGCATTGATCTATGTGTCTGTTTTTGTGCCAGTACCATACTGTTTTGATGACTGTAGCTTTGGAGTATAATCTGAAGTTAGGGAGTGTGATTTCCCCAGCTCTGTTCTTTTTTCTCAAGATTGTTTTGGCCATTTGGGGTCCTTTGTGTTTCCATACAAATTTTAAAATTATTTGTTCTAGTTCTGTAAAAAATGCCACAGGTATTTTGATAGGGATTGCATTGAATCTGTAGATTGCCTTGGGTGGTATGGTAATTTTAACAATATTTATTCTTCCAATCCAAGAACACAGTATATCTTTCTATCTGTGTTGTCTGCAGTTTCTTTCATCATTGTCTTACAGTTTTCTGAGTAGAGGTTGTTTACGTCCTTAGGTAGGTTTATTCCTAGGTAATTTTTTCTTTTTGTCATGATAGTAAATGGAATTGTATCCTTAATTTCTCTTTCTGCTAGTTCGTTGTTAGTGTATAGAAATGCAAGTGATTTCTGTATATTAATTTTGTGTCCTCTCACTTTACCAAATTCATTGATGAGCTCTAGTATTTTTCTGGTAGTGTCTTTAGGATTTTCTATGTATAGCATCATATTATCTACAAACAGTGACAGTTTTACTTCCTCCTTTCCAATTCGGATTCCTTTTATTTCTTTTTCTTGTCTGATTGCTGTGGCTAGACTTCCAATACTATGTTGAATAAAAGTGGCGATAGTGGACATCCTTGCTTTGTTCCTGATCTTAGAGGAAATGCTTTCAGCTTTTCACCATAGAGTATTATGTTAGCTGTGGGTTTTTTGCATATGGCCTTTATTATTATGTGGGTTTTTTGCATATGGCCTTTATTATGTTACCTCTATACTCACCTTCTGGAGAGTTTTTTTAATCATAAATCAATGTTGAATTTTGTCAAAAGCTTTTTCTGCATCTATGAGGGCTGATCATATGGTTTTTATTCTTCAATTTGTTAATGTGGTATATCACACTGATTGATTTGTAGATACTGAAAAATCCTTGCAACCCTGAGATGAATCCCACTTGATCAAGCTGTATGATCCTTTTAATGTATTGTTGGATTCTGTTTGTTAGTATTTTGTTGAAGATTTTTGCATCTATGTTCATCAGTGAAATTGGCTTGTAATTTTCTTTTTTGGTGATATCTTTGTCTGGTTTTGGTATTAGAATGATGCTGGCCTCATAGAATGAGTTTGGAAGGATTCCTGCCTCTGCAATATTTTAGAATAGTTTGAAAAGGTTAGGTGTTAATCTTTTTTAAGTGTTTGGTAGAATCCTCCTGTGAAGCCATCTGGTCCTGGACTTCTATTTGTTTTGAACTTTGAAATTACTGATTCAATTTTATTGTTGGTAATTGGTCTGTTCATATTTTCTGTTTCTTCCTGGTTCAGTCTTGGGAGATTGTACTTTTTTAAGAATTGCTGTATTTCTTCTAGGTTGTCCATTTTATTGTCATATAGTTGTTTGTAGTAGTCACTTATGATGCTTTGTATTTCTGTGGTGTTGGTTGTAACTTCTCCTTTTTCATTTCTGATTTTATTGATTTGGGCCCTCTCCCTTTTTTTCTTGATGAGTCTGGCTAAAGATTTAAAAACTTTGTTTATTTTTTCAGAAAACCAGCTTTTAGCTTCATTGATATTTTCTAATGTTTTTTAGCCTCTAGTTAATTTACTTCTGGTCTGATCTTTATGATTTCTTTTTTTCTACTAGCTTTGGGCTGTGTTTGTTCTTCTTTTTCTAGTTGCTTTAGGTGTAAGATTAGATTTTTTATTTGAGATTTTCCTTGTTTCCTGAGGTAAACTTGTATCGCTATAAACTTTCCTCTTTGAAGTGCTTTTGTTGCATCCCCCAGGATGATTTTGGATCATTCTGTTTTTATTTTCATTTTTTCTAGGTATTTTTAAATTTCCTCATTGATTTCTTCAGTGGTTTATTGATTGTTTGGTACCATAGTGTTTAACCTCTACATGTTTGTGTTTCTTGCAGTTGTTTTTCTTATTGTTGATTTCTAGTCTCATAGTATTGTGGTTGGAAAAGATGCTTAATATGATTTCAGTTTTCTTAAATTTACTGAGGCTTCTTTTGTGGCCTTGCACGTTGTCTACCCTGAAGAATGTTCCATGTGCACTTGAAAAGACTGTATTCTGCTGCTTTTGGATGAAATGCTCTGTATATATTAATTAATTTCATCTGAGTCTAATGTGTCTTTCAAGTTAATTGTTTCCTTATTGGTTTTCTGTCTGGATGATGTGTCCATTGATGTAAATGCGGTGTTAAAGTTCCCTACTATTATTGTGTTATTGTCAATTTCTCCTTTTATGTCTGTTAACATTTGCCTTATGTATTTAGGTGCTCCTTTGTTGGTGCATGTATGTTTACAATTGTTATATTTTCTTGGATTGATCCCTTGATCATTATGTAGTGTCCTTTTTTGTCTCTTGTAACAGTCTTTATTGTGAAGCCTATTTTATCTGATATAAGTATTGCTACTCCAACTTTCTTTCTTTTTTTTTTTTTGATTTTGATTTTATTTTGGTCACACCATGTGGCATGTGGGATCTTAGTTCTCTAACCAGGGATCGAACCCATGCCCACTGCATTGGAAGCATTGAGTCTTAACCACTGGACCACCAGGGAGGTCCCATCTTTTAACAGTCTTTATTGTATTGTCTGCTATAAGTATTGCTACTCTGGATTTCTTTTGATTTCCATTTGCATGGAATACCTTTTTCTGTCTCCCTCACTTTTAGTCTGTGTGTGTCTTTAGATCTTAAGTGAGTCTCTTATAGGCAGGATATATTTGGGTCTTATTTTGTATCCATTCAGCCACTCTGTCTTTTGATTGGAGCATTTAGTGTATTTATATTTAAGGTAATTATTGATATGTATGTTCTTATTGCCATTTTGTGAATTGTTTGGTGGTTGTTTTTGTAGTATTTTTTTCCCTTTCTTCCTTTTGTTCTCCTTTGTGGTTTGATAACTATCTTTAGTGTTATGTTTGGATTTCTGTGTGTGTGTGTTTGTGTGTGTGTGTGTATCTATTATAGATTTTTGGTCTGTGGTTACCGTGAGGTTTTTATATAGCAATGTATATATATGTGTGTGTAATTGTTTTAAGTTACTGATCTCTTAATTTCAAATGCATTTTAAAAATCCTGTATTTGTACTCTCCTCCCTTCATGATTACTGTTTTTATATTATATTTTGCATCTAATTGTTTTGTGTATCCCTTAATTGCTCATTATGGATATAGATGATTTTACTACTTTTGTCTTTTAACCTTTCTACTAGCTTTGTGTGTGGATGTTTTCCAACCTTTACTGTATGTTTACCTTTACTGGTGAGCTTTTTTATTTCATAATTTTCTTGTTTCTAGTTACGGCCTCTTATTTTTCACGTAGAGAAGTTTCTTTAACATTTGTTGTAAAGCTGGTTTGATGGTGCTGAACTCTTTTAGCTTTTGCTTGTGTGTAAAGCTTTTGAGCTCTCCATCAAATCTGAATGAGAGCCTTCCTGGGTAGAGTATTCTTGGTTGTGTTTCCCTTTCATCACTTTAAACATATCGTGCCATTCCCTTTTGGTCTGCAGGGGAAAAAATCAGCTGATACCTTTATGGGAGTTCTCTTGTGTGTTATTTCTCCGTTCCCTTGATGCTTTTAAATATTTTCTCTTTACCTTTAATTTTTGTCATTCTAATTACAGTGTATCTTTGTATTAATCCTGTATGGGACTCTCTGTGCTTCCTGGACTTGGGTGACTCTTTCCTTTCCCAGGTTAGGAAAATTTTCAGCTATTATGTCTTCAAATATTTTTTCTTCCCCTTTCTCTCTCTTCTTCTTCTGGGACCCCTATAATGCACATACTAGTTTACTTGATGTTGTCCCAGAGGTCTTTTAAACTGTCCTCATTTGTTTTTGTTTTTTTCTGTTCACTGGTAATGATTTCCAGTACTCTGTCTTCCAGCTTGCTGATCGTTCCTTTGTATCATTTAGTCTACTGTTGCTTTCTTCTAGCATATCTTTCATTTCAGTTATTGTAGTCTTCATCTCTGTTTGGTTGTTCTTTATATTTTCTAAATCTTTGTTAAAAACTTCTGACTTCTTGCTATGTGCATTCATTCTTCTCCTGATCTCTTTTATCATCTTTATGATCATTACCCTGAACTCTTTCTGGGGTAGATTACCTATCTCTGTTTCACTTTATTCTTCTTCTGGGGTTTTATACTGTTCTATCATCTGGAACATGTTACTCTGCCACCTCATTTTGCCTAAGTTGCTATCTGTATTTTTATGTATCTTGTAGCTTAGTTATGTTTTCTGACCTTGTAGAAGTGGTCTTTTGTAGGAGATATCCTATGCATCCCAGCAGTGCATTCCCCTCTCATCACCAAAGTTATGTGCTGTAAGGGTTCCCCCATGAGGTCTTTGTGGGTCCTTCTGTTGTGGTGGGCTGACTATGTGTGTGGTCTCTTAGGCTTGGTTGGCCCCAGCCTGGTTGGATGCCAGGTCCTGCCTTGTATAGAGGCTGCTGGCCACTGGTTAGCAGTGTCTGATCACAAGGTGGCTGACTGCCTAACCCCAGGGGCCCAGGGGCTAGTGCTGGCTACCTGGTGGGTGGAGTCAAGGTCCGGAAGACTCCAGGGCTGTTTCCCACTCACTGGTGGGTGAAGCCCCATCCTGGGATTAGTGCTAAACTATTGACAGGCAGAGCTGTGTCCTGGAGTTTGACTTCAGGGCTCAGGGATCCCAGAACTTGTATCAGATCACTGTTGGGTGGGGGGTGTCCTGACACAGTTGGGCATGGGGTCTGGGGTGTCCCAAAGCTTGTGTTGACCTGCCAGTGGGCAGGGCTGAGGACCAGCTGGTCCCAGGGCAGGGTCTGGCCTGATAATGGGCAGGCTGGATCTGCAGGCTGTGGGGTTGTGGTTTTCTTGTGTCTGGTGTCTGCCCCTGGTGGGTGAGGCTGGTCTAGAGGCTAGTGCAGACTTCTTGTAGGGCAGGTCTGGGGCCTGGCCACTGGTGGGTAGAGCTGGGTCTTGGTCCTCTAGTGGGTAGGGCCATGTCTAGAGGTGACTATGGATTCAGGAAGCCTTTAGGTAGCCTGTTGCTGATGGGTGGGGATACAGTTAGTTGTTTGGCTTGAGTTGTCCCAGCACTGGCACCTACAGACTGTTGGGTGGGGCCAGGTTTGGTGTTCATGAGCTAAGGGGAGGACTCTATAATGTTGCCCACACACACCAGTGTCCATGAGGTAGAAGGAGCTCCCAAATATGGCTGCCACCAGTGTCTATGTCCCCAGACTGAGCCACAGCCACTCCCTGCCTCTCTGGGAGATTCTCCAAGAGCGGCAGGTAGGTCTGGTCCAGGCTCCTATCAAATTATTGCTCTTGCCCTGGGTCGCATGCGTGTGAGATTTTGTGTGCGCCTTTTAAGAGTGAAGTCTCTGTTCCCCCCAGTCCTTTTGGGACTCCCGGAGCCCTGCTGTCTTTCAAAGCCAAATGCTCTCTTAGTTTGTCTTCCTAGCGCAGGACCCCCAGGCTGGGGAGCCCAGCATGGGTCTTAAAACTCACTCCTGTAGGAGAGGCTGTGCGATATAATTATTCTCCAGTTTATGGGTCACCCACCAGTGGGTATGGGACTTGATTATACTGTGAGTCTGCCCCTCCTACCTGTCTCATTGTGGTTCCTTCTTTATGTCTTTAGTTGTAGAAGTTCTTTTCTGTTAGGTTCTGCAAATCGTTGTGATTTTGGTGTGCTTGTGAGAGGAGGTGAGCTCAGGGTCTTTGTATTCTGCCATCTTGGCCAATCTCTGACCGCTTTTTTTTTTTTTTTTTTTTAATGTGGTTTCTCCAAATTTTAAATGTTGTCTCAAGTCAAACAAAGCATGTCTATAGACCAGTCTCAGTCTGTGGATTCCTGATTTTCTAGTTCTAAGGCTCATTGCCGTGAAGATCTAGTTGACCCTGTTGATTCACGGTGTATTAGCTGCTGATAATCTACATGGCAATTCTTTTTCACACTGAGGATCAATTGAAGCATAAATAAAACTAAAGGTGGTATTAGCTATACACCTAACATACAGTAGACTACAATCATTTAATGCCCAGTTTGTGACAGGTGCTTTGCTTGCATAATCTCATCTAATCCCTACAACAACCCTGCAAGAGAGAACTATGTATTTTTTTGTGGCTTCCAGTTGTTCAGTGTCACAAAGGGGAGGATTGTAGTTAGCACCTGGATTCAGGCTGATTGGAAGCCAGACCCTCAGGCTGCAGCTTTTAAAGTATGCTAATATACCTCTTTCAGGGAAAGAGAGGAAGATTGACATTTCTGTCTGCTCCCTGTGCACTGAGCCCTGGGGTGACAGCCAGTTAAGAACTGCATCTTAGTTTGCTACCATAATGTTGAACCCATGCACACAAGCCCGGCTTGCCAGTTGAGCTGGGCTATCAAGGGATGTTTTCTCTTGGTGGTAGCCACAAAAGCTGGGGTACCAGGAGTATGCTAACTCCTTTATTGGAGACATCAATGATCTGAGGTGGAGCATAGGGAGAGTGTGAAGATGGTACCTGCCAGGTCTCCTGGGTCTTTGGAGAGGGTTGTAGTCAGCCCCTTGATGCCTGTTGAAGTAGAAGACTGCCTCTCAGTTTATGGCTATGAAGATAAGCTAATAGGCCTCTTTCTCAGAAAGGCTGGAGGTGTGTTTCAGTCTGCTGTCTCTGTGCTGTATCCTGGGGTCAGGGTAATCAGAAAAGAACTTTCTCTTTTTGTGATATTCCTATAGGACCCATGAATGTAAGCCCCGCTGGCCACCAGAACCAGGTCAGAAAGAGAAAAACAAATACCGTATGCTAACACATATATGTGGAATCTTAGAAAAAAAAAAAAAAAGGTCCTGATGAACCTAGGGGCAGGACAGGAATAAAGATGCAGATGTAGAGAATGGACTGGAGGACACGGGGAGGGGGAAGGGTAAGCTGGTATGAAGTGAGAGAGTAGCACTGACATACATACACTTCCAAATGTAAAACAGATAGCTAGTGGGAAGCAGCCGCATAGCACAGGGAGATCGGCTCGGTGCTTTGTGACCACCTAGAGGAGTGGGATAGGGAGGGTGGGAGGGAGACACAAGAGGAGGGGATATGGCGATATGTGTATGTAGAGCTGATTCACTTTGTTGTACAGCAGAAACTAACACAACACTGTAAAGCAATTATACTCCAATAAAGATGTTAAATCAAAAAAAGAAATTAAGGGATTTCCCCTGGGCGGCAGCCCCCACAACCAGGGCACCAGATGTAAACTGGTGCACCAGATGTGTGTACAAGCTCCTTTCTGGGAGTTGCTGGGAGGACAGCAGAGGGAGAGCACAAAGGTAGCACCTGTCCTCCAAGACTTCTGGAGAGGACTACAGTTGGTCCTTAAACGTGTGTTCAATCGGAAGCCTGCCCCTCCGTCTACATCTATGAAGATAAACTCATAGGAACTTTTCCCAGAACGACATGGGTACCTCAGTCTGTTGCCTTGTGCTTTGGCCTAGGGTATATAGCTGGTTAAGAACTCTTTCTCTGTTCATTTCAGTCCTGTGAGACCCACAAACGCAAGCCCTGCTGGCCTCCAGAGCCAGGTGATAAAGGGGTGTTCCCTGGATGGCAGTGGCAAAAATCAGAGTGCCAGCTGAGCGCACAAGTTCCTTTCCAGGAGACGCCAGCAACCTCGAGTGAGGCAGAGGGAGAGTGCAAATATGGCTCTTTTTTTGGAGAGTATTCCAGTAGGCCCCTAGAGGTATGTTAATGTAGATGCCTGCCCCTCAGGCTGAAGCTGTTTTTTTAAAATAAGCAAATAGGCCTCTTTCACAGAAAGACTGGGCACTTTTCACTCTGCTGCCTCTGTACTGTGAACTTTCTCAGTTTACCATAGCCTTGTTGGTCTTGTGGACACAAAGATATTTTGGGGGCTTGTATGTGAGGTGCAGGTCTTAAAAGTTGGGATGCCAGGTGTGGGGTTCAAACCCTTTGCTCTTCATGGAGAAGCTCAGGGTTGTAAGCTCCCTCCTGATCGTGGGTCACCACATGGGGGGGTGGGATTTATGGCGAGATTGTCTTTTAACCTCTCTGACTCATTTCAGTGTGTTTTTAAAAAAATTATTTGTTTATTTATGTATGTATGTATTTATTTTTGGCTGCATTGGCTCTTCGTTGCTGCACTCGGGCTTTCTCTAGTTGTGGCGAGCGGGGGCTACTCTTCGTTGTGGTGTGTGGGCTTCTCATTGTGGTGGCTTCTTTTGTTGCAGAGCACGGGCTCTAGGCACGCAGGCTTCAGTAGTTGTGGTATCTGTGCTCAGTAGTTGTGGCTTGCAGGCTCACCACAGGCTCAGTAGTTGTGGCGCATGGACTTAGTTGCTCTGCGACATGTAGGATCTTCCAGGACCAGGGCTCGAACCTGTGTCCCCTGCATTGGCAGGCGGATTCTTAACCACTGTGCCACCAGGGAAGTCCCTTCAGTGTGTTTTTTTCTCTTAGTTACTTTTTTTGGGTTTCTTTCAGAGGAAATCGTTCTGTATGTAGCTGTAGATTTGGTGTGTCTATGGGAGGAGGGTGAGTTCAGGATCCTCGTATGTTGCCATCTTGAATTGGAACTTATCAACTTTTCTAAATAACTGTCTGTTGTATTTATCATCTGTCATTTTGCCCACCCAGCACCTATTCCCCTTTTTCCTTGGAGAAACTTCCTGTTCGCAGTCTCTCCTACCTGTTTCTGGCTCCAGAGGTGGTCATGTGGTACTGGCTTGGCCAATCAACCCATCTTACTCTCTTGACTATAATGTTTGGTTCAGTGACGGGCATTTGCCTCAAGTCAGGCCAGTAAGAGCCAGTGACTCTTCTGGGATGTCTCTTGGAATTATTGGAAAAGAGAAGCTCTTTTTTTCTCCTGGGCTTGAAATTAGTAGTATGTACTGCTTTCAGTCTGCTGTGGCTGGGAGTCACTTTGCCATCTCCTCATCTCTCTCTTCCTGAGAATGCAGGCGATGCAGAAGAAAGACAAGTGTGCACAGGAGACCCCAAGCCCTTCTGACACTGTATGATCTCTAGGGAGCAAACACCCCTGCCTCATGCAGTAAGAACTATCTCAGCTTTTCCAATGACTTGAGACAATATACTTTGTGGCTTTAGGTTGAATTGCTTTTTGCCACTTGTAATCTCCAGAGCCTTGACTGTGTCAGGTATTGTCATCCTGTTTTCTAGATGGGGAAATTGAAGTTCCTGGTGAGGTTGCCAAAGTCAAGCAGCCATGCTGGAGGAGAGGATGTGGTGATCTCCAGGGCAGGTGGAGCTGGAGAGGGAGGCCTGCCCACTTCGATCCTCCCTGCTCTCAAGCCTCAAGGCTTGCCTCACCCCCTACCTCCTACAGGAGCTGGCAAACAGGGACGTTTACAGAATCTATTTACAGAGTCCTGGTCTGGAGCGCTCCTGTCCCTGCAGGGCTTTACAGGGTTATGCTGCCGACCAGGTTATCATGGCGTCGTTACTGAGAGTTGTTCCAGCACCCTCATCATGTCGTGAAGCTGGGCTGCTTGTGACTTCGACTCATACCGTCTTCACTCACCTTTGACAGACCACAGACACATCCTCAGTGCTCATGTCTCGATTTGATAACCTTCCATGCTCCTTTTGCCGGGGCCTAGCTGAAGGGGAGAGTTCCCGGAAATGGAAGCGTAACGTTTTTACTAATCCGTTCTTTTATTTCCCTGCCAATGGAGACCCAAAGATGAATGTCCCCTGCCCCACTGTTTTGTGTGTGTGTCACCTAAGCATGTTGAGTTCATAATGCATGGCTCTGAATCCTTTTGCAATGACTACATAGTAAGGACAGTGACAGTGGCACCCCATTGCTGGAAGTGTCTCAGTCCCAGTTTGCCATCAGTAATGGTGTTCTAAATACTGGTAGAGACCATCAGTCTGCCATGTGTTCCCACAAAGGGACCATCCTCCCTTGGGCGGGCCACTGTTTCTGCCCATTTAGTACCCCTACCTCCGTCTTCCTTTGGACATGATTCCAGCCGACTGTTCAATGAAGGATCCGATTAATCCAAGCCAGGGTTTCCCGGTCTTAGGATGACTGTACGCTGGGCAGGATAATTCTCTGCGGTGGAGGCTGTTTTGTACACTGCTGGACGTTGAGCAGTATCCCCGGCCTCCATCCACTAGATGCCGGTAGCACCCTCTGCCCTGGTCATACAAAAATGTCTCCAGGTGTCGCCAAACGTCTCCTGGGGTAGGGGTGGGGGCAGAGTCTCTCCCAGTTGAGAAGCTCTGCAGTGGACTGACACAAAAGGGAACTTGAGAGAGATCGATAGACCCAGAGGTCCCAAACCCGGGAGGAGGGGCTCCTTGGTCTAAGCATGGAAGATGGAGGCTGTGGGTTCCTGGCCAGGAACACCCAGGCTGTGTGACATAGCACGTGCTGCCCAAAACCTAACCACTCCCCAGACCCCTACCGCCCATTTCAGGTTTTTTTTTTTACACTGAAACGTAGGAAGCCAATGTCAAGGGCATCTTGATGGGGGCTCAGGGCACCCAGCCTGTGTGGCCCTGTCTTGCTGAGGAAATACCAGGGGAAGAAGTACAGGCCTGGGTCCTTTTCCAACACTTAATGCATCTGCTGCCTACCAGTGTCTTGCTTCCAGTGGGATTCTTCACAGGGAAGATAAACTGTCATCTGCCAGGGAAGTGAAGGTGACCTTCAGCTAGCCGGTAGTGGCCTTTGAACCCTCGGCATTGCTCATTCAGAATGGCCATGGGCTCCCAAGGATGCCCCAGGGCTGGGAAGCTGAGGGGTGAGCTCCGCCCGCCTCCCCTCACTCACTAGTCCTCTCGTAGTGCTGTCTTGTTCTTGGCATCACCTCTGGCCTCCTAAGAAGCTTGGGCTACCCACCTCCCTCGGATGCCACCTGGGTGAGAGCAGATAGCTACTGAGTGCCACAGGGTCGGGCTTCCTGCTTATTCTGTTTCTTCTTCACCCCACCCCGTGTCTAAATTCTTCAGAGGCCTTCCTCAACTTCACTGTGTAAAGTAGCCACCAGCTAATGTGTCAGGTCATCTCTACTTTTTTATATTATCTGATGTTTTCTTTGATTGTTTGCTGATTGACACTCAGTTAAAAATTAAGCTCCAGGAGAACAAGGACTTTGTCTGGGTCATCTTCGTAGCCCTCGGTGCCTAGACCAAAACCTGGCACGTAGTAGATCTTCAGTAAATGCTTGTGAAAGAAGTGACAAAAGGAGGGGGTTTAATTAGGCATTGGAGTTCCCAGGAGGAGTCTTCCTTCACATCTTAATAAGTGTGCTCTGTGTTGGAGCGGCTCCCCGCTCTGTGACCCTTGTTCCCCTGTCTGTGACCATACATAACACGTGCCCTGCAGACCTTAAGCCATGTGTTGGAGCTTCTCTCCCATGTCTCTGGGGAACTCTGGATCCATTTTTCCCACTTCATGGTGCAAGAAACCAATTTTTTTCCACTTGCTCCACACCAGACTTGCCCAAACCCCAGGAATGCAGTAACCTTTGCTCCAGGGAGTGTGAAGGTCAGGAGTAAAAATAAAGCACACACCACAGAGCAGCGCTGAGGTTATGGTATTCACGAGAGCATCTGATAGCTCTCCTGTGACTCATCCATTTATTTTAATGATATCAGCATATGACAGTCTGTTGGGAAAAAAAAAACCGAAACACATTATTTATCCCATACTGGGGAAGTGGCGCTATTACATTGTTTTAAAAAACATCTTAAAATTTTCCCTCTTAGAAATTTGTTGAGTTAGAGAAAGAAGCTTTGCCAAATGCCCCATTCTGGCTTTGCTGGCCTTGCTAGCTGGCATCTCTCATCAACTTTCCCCAAGTGTTTCCTTTGGCTCTGTCTAACCCAGACTGGGAACGTGGATAAGTGTCACCAAACCAGATAGTGCCCCAGCTTCCCGGCCATCTGGGTGCACCGGGAGACGGCGGTGGGGGAAGGTGAAGGATACTTTCCTGGCCACCAAGAAGGTATTGGAGGGCCTGTCTCAGGCTTCATTCTGCCTGGATGCCCCCTGTGGAGTCGCAGGAAGAACTTTGGCCTGCGTAGGCACCTGGGTCTCTTCCTGCCCCTGGTGTTCATTTCCTGGATGACCTTGGTCTCTGGTCTGGACTCGCCATTTCTCTGATTCTCGGTGTTCCCAGCCACCAGGGACCCCCTTGGGTTCCTCCCACTCTGATATCTGGGAGCCTGTGGGCCTTTGGGGGCAGGTCCTTTTACACTAGGGGCTTCTGCTCCCAGCAATGGCACTGCGTGGCTTCTCGGCCTGAGGCCTCAGCCTGCTGATAGCTTTGTATCCGGTGAAGGGCAAGGTTAGCTCATTCCCCATCCTGGCCACTCCTGGGTTCCTGAGGGTCATCCTGGGGGATTTTCTCCTCTTTCCCTGGCCCTAGGAGACCTCCCTCCCTTTCCTTGCCTCCTTCCTCGTTGTCCTCCTCTCTGTCACCTTTCTGAAGTGTCAGACTCAGGTTCTTTTCTGTGAAGTTGAAAAGGCAAAGCCATCTTGTACAGAGGGCCTTTTGGCATGTCAATAATAACAGCAACAATAGTAATTAACAATAACATCTTACATTTAAGGTTTTTAGTTTACACTTTACAAAGAGCTTTTAAATACATTATCTCACTAACTATTTTGGGGTCCCTTGGTTGAGTCAAGAGGGACACTCCCTTCCCCTTTCCCTGAACCCTGCTCAGGAGGGGAACACAGCCCGAGCCCCTTCTTCTGCACACATGCACATCCTCACGCACAGGCGTTGAACCATCATGTGTGCAAATTAACCAGCTGAACTTTCTGTCCCATGGGACTTCCTGTTTCTAGAATTTGGCTGCTCAGGAGAGTTTTCATCTCCAGTTGTTAGAGAAACTTCATTTTGGGGAGGATTTTCTTAATGGTTCTGAGTTTGGCATTTCATAAATTCAGGGCTACCAAAATTGAGGGGAAGGCTGAAAATCACCCCCAAGCCACACTGAGAGAAAGAACCCTGCCCTTTGGCTGTCTTGGCCGACTGTGGCTGGATTCGGGGTTGGGCCCAGGGGTGACTAGCAGAGAAAGGCCTCAGATTCTTTGGGGAGGCAGAGGGAAAGCTGTCAGCTTGGTGAGTCCTCCCAGAAAGTCAGGGACCCTGGGTGGGGCTCTCAAGATGGCAGGCTGAGTGGGCTTTGTGCTGGGTGGGGAGAGCTAGCTAGGAGTGCTGGTGGTAGAAGGCGGCTCAGGACCACCTGCTTACGTGAGGAGGGCTGGTAGGGCCTGGGGGATGGGAGGGGTATTGGGCAGATCCCATGACACCCCTTCCAGGGGTGAGCTTCTGAGCTACCACAAATACTTTGTGACCCATCCGGAAATCAGCATCGTCTAGCCTCAACAAACTGAAGTCAGCAACCAGGGAAGCCCCAAGGCTATTTTGGGTGGCAAAGCCCTATCTGTTCTTCCAGGCCTTTCTCTACTTTGCCACCCGTTCTCTTCAGAGCTTGTTCTGCTATTCCCCCACTCAAAAACCCCTGCTGGGGCCCTGTGGTCCAGCCTGCCACACACGGCTCTCTGCGGTCGAACCCCTGCTTCATGTCTACCTCATTTATCCCTGCTCCCCAGTGTGCATCCACACTCCTGCCACCCCAGACCTCTGACTGCTCCCCAAACATGCCAGGTCTTTTCATATTCCCTTGCTTTTTAATAGGGCATTCATGGAAAGTTCAACTCCCTTTCCTGTGCCCAGGCAAAGTCCTATTCATCTTTGAAGACCCAAGATAGGAAATTCCTTACTCTGGACAGGTACTTCCATATAATAAAACAATTGTCCATTTCCATGATTGTTTCTGCCTCAGACTGTAGGAACCTTAGAGGTGGGACCTCTTTCCTTCCCCTGAGGAGCAAGTCCTGGAGTTAGACAGGGTGGGCCCAGGTCCCGGCTCTGTAATTTATTAGGCATCTGCTCTTGTGCACGTTATCTTCTCCATGCCTCAGTTTACTGAACTGTAAAATGGGTTAGCAACGCCTTTACTACAGGGTGGTTTTGAGAATTAAGTGAACATATATTATATATTAATATATATAAATTAGAATGGTACCTAATGTATAATGTAGTAAGTACTAAGTCAGTCAGCCATTAATATTTGAAACAGTCATCAATAAGGTACAGTAAGTACCTGGAACGTGATGTATATGTATAGTACATATAATTTATGTATTTTACAGTAAATTCCTCTTATCCCTCCCTCTCTCTCTTCATGCCTCTCTTTTTGTTGTTCCTCTCTCCTTCCCCCTTCCTTCCGTTTTCCTTCCTTCCGTTTTCCCTCCTTCCTTCCTCCCTCCTTTCCTTCTCTCTTCTCCCTCCATCCCTCCCTCCCTCCTTCCTCCCTTCCTTCCTCACTTCCTCCCTCCCTTCTCTCTCTCTTCTCCCTCCTTCCTTCCTTCCCTCCCTCCCTCCTTGCCTTCCTATCTGCCACTTGCCTTTTGTTCCTCCGTCTTCTTTTCTTTCTCCCTTCTTGATTCTTTGAGCCTTTGGCTCGCCATCAGTCCTCAGAGAACCACTGGGCTCCTCTGGGGATGCTCAGAGCTGGATGGTCCACTGGGCCCTACACTCTCCTCCCTGACTCTTCTGCAGGGGAGGCTCCTG
This sequence comes from Neophocaena asiaeorientalis asiaeorientalis, assembly GCF_003031525.2. Classification (NCBI taxonomy): domain Eukaryota; kingdom Metazoa; phylum Chordata; class Mammalia; order Artiodactyla; family Phocoenidae; genus Neophocaena; species Neophocaena asiaeorientalis. The sequence continues at coordinate 6,275,461 of NW_020173979.1, read as the reverse complement.
GGGGAGGGAGCAATGGGTGCAAGACGGGGGTCGGTGTGAGCTGCTGAGCCCCTGGACCATCTGCCCTAGCCTGACTGGGGTGGAAAGGGGCAGACGAGGGTGGGGAAGAGGCAGGGGCAAGTCCCCTTCAGGAGGGCTGGCAGTTCCTGGAGTGGAGTCTGGGCTAGACAGGCTGCCCTGGCTCACACCCCCTGATACGTAAGTCCCCCAGTCTAGAATCTTTCTGGATACCAAGGAGGTAGAACAAGGAACGAACAAGGCAGAATGAGAGCAGGAAAAATAGCAGAAAAAACCGTTTCCTTTTCTGGTAGGGGTTCTCTGATGAACTTGAACTGCCCGCATCTCCTGTGTTTATGCTGTTCTGGAGAAGGAATCTAGAGTTTTGAGTCTAGGCTCTAGGCTTGGCTCGTTCACTTATCAGAGATGTGGCGTAAGGAGAGTTACAGGGCTGGAGCAAGGCCTCAATTTCCTTGTCTACGAAATGGGGTTATATCGCTTCCTTTCGCCGGGGGCAGGGGTCGCACGGAGAGAATAAGGTGCAGTGTGGATATGCTCGGAAAAGTGGTACAGACGGGCAAGGGGTCTTCGTCATCATGACGGAGGCCTGGAGGTTTAGGTGTCAGAGGCCTAGCTACCCCATGGCAGGAGCCTCCCAGAACTTGCCAGTGAGCCGGGCTGCCTGCTCTCCTAGTGTCGCCTCCCAGTACGAGGTTGGCTGAGGGAGGAGAGTGGTTCAGAACTTCCAGTGGAAGGGCCAGTGCTGGGGCTTGAGGAGATGGGTGACCCCTGCGTTCCTGGAGGAGCAGCAGGGGGACTGCCTTCCTGGGGAGGGGCAGGAGAAGGGCAGCTGTTTTCAGATTTGGCAAAACAGGCTCAGATGAAGCCTGTGGAGGCGTTCAGACAGTCCTGTAATGGAATCAGCGGCAGCCAGGATGGGGAGGGGGTTTGCAGTGGGCTCAGACCCTGCAGGGGCCTGGAGCACATGGGCGGCGGCCGATGCTTTGGGTCCCAGGGAGAGTCAGTCAGAGGCCAGTGCTCAGCGGCGTTTCCTGGAAGAACTGGGCATCCTGGGCTTCAGCAACCAGGACTGAAAAGCTGGGTGCTTGTAGGGAAGGAAAAGTCATTAAAAATCGGAAGAAACGAAGAAAAACCTTTTCCTTTGCTCTTTTCCTCTTCTCGTTCTGTTTCCTGAGCTCAGTAAGCAGATTCTGCTTTCTGCCGACCTAATGACGACAGTGTTTGTTTCCTAGACGTATAAACCTCCTCCTTCCTTCTCAGGCTATCACTTCTTTATGCTCATCCTTTCGTTTTAAAACATTTTTATTAGCCTTTTTTCTTAAAACTTTTAACAGCTGTTTATAAAAACACGACAAATACACAACACAGAACAAAAAGGTCGGTAAAAATAACTCACTATATGGTACATATACTCAGATGGTGTGATATATTTATATAATAAGAGATGAAAATAGTCACTTTCCATAATAAAAATAAGTTCTATTTTTTGTTTATTTTACAATATACTTAATATTCTCTTCTTTTGCTTCCTTTCCAGCTTCTACTGCTTCACTGCGAATCTCGTGGGGGGGGGGTCCCACGTGGCCGTCCCCACCCACCTGGCTGGAGTCCGGGAGGCGGAAGGGCTGCGGGGGCCTTAGGAACACGGGCGGCAGCCGCACTCTAAATGTCTCTCCACCTCTTCCACGAACGAGGAGCCGTCTGTGCACTGGAACACGTATTTCCGCCGCTTGCTACGGGTGGGCTGGCAGCACTGGGGACCGCAGCCCCCGTGACATTCCATTAAGGGCACCTTGGAGGCCGTGGCACACGAGGCATAACCTTTCTGGCGGCGGATCACCTCTCGGACTACCCCCCCCAGGCATGGAGTCTCTGCAGAGGGCGGAAGAGGTAAGGGCAGGGCATTGGGGCTGGAGAGGGCTGTCCAGGGTAGGCTGCTCTGAGACACTCGTGGGCCGAAGCCCGTGCGTACTTACTCATTCACTCATCCATCCGTCTCCCCGCCCACCCTGCCATAACCCATCTCACTCTTCCACAAATACTAAGTGCCTTTCTGTGCCAGCCTCTATACTAGGTTTAAAACTAAGCCCTGAGGATAGCAGGGTGACAAGAGCAGGCTTGGTCCTTTCCTTCAAGGAACTTAAAGATCAAACTAGATGTGGCAGATTGGGGGACTGAGGGCTAAATCCCATCCCAGACCTATGTTGCTTGTGCCACAGACGCTTAGAAACCAAATTAAATGCCAACATTAAAAAAAGAAAAAACCACAATGCCAGGAGATTGCATCTGAACATTGGGATATCTGGTTTCTTTGAAAACCAGGGGCTCTGGCAAAGCTGAGTCTGCATCCCTGCAAGGCAATGATGGGCTGAAGCCGTGGGCTTTAGACGGGGCAGGAGATCTCCAGTTTGCCCCAGTCCCCACCACTCTCAGTAGCCTGTCTCCGCTGGTGTAGAGTCTAGACACTAATTACAGTGTCATTTAAATAAATACATTTGTAATGATAAACTGAGGTGCATGCTACGAAGAAACGGGATGTGTTTATACAAAATACATGGCAAAGGAGCCTGACTAGCCCAGGGGCCAGAGATTGTCTCTGGGAAGTGATGCTGGAGTTGAGATCTGAAAGAGTAACAGTAGTCAGCCAAAGAGTCTGGGGGCAGGGTGTGTGTGCGTGCGCGCGCGCGTGCGAGCTTTTCCACAAGTTGTAGAAATGAGGGGAGGGGAGGGGACCCCTGGATCTGCTTAATCCTCTGGTCCCTGACCCAACTCTTCACCTTGACCCCACTACTGTCCTCAGTACATTGGGAAAGCATCTGGAGCAAGGCACTGAGAGAGAGAGTGATGGATTCAGGGCTAGGATCCTCAGCCACACAGCCTTGGATACCTGAGCCTTGTCATCCCTGAGCCTCAGTTTCCTTGTCCGGAACATGGTGACACATGTCCTGGTTCTTCCTGCTTTTTCAGGGGCTGTTATGAGCATCACAGGGATTGTGAATGCAAAAGGGCTTTATGCAGTTTAAAGTTTTAGGTGGTTAATGTGATGTGATGTGCATTTTGTTAAGCTTGATATAGGTTTTTAAAATTATGTGATTGTTAACGGGATCAAAAGAAGCCTAATGACAATAGGTGTGTGTGATGTGCGGGGCAGGGAGAACGCACACTCGGCAGCATGTTAACAGTTGGGCTGTCCAGTTGAAGGGGATGGGAACGCTGTTTATATTCTGGCAATTTTTCTGTTAGATCTGAGATTATTTCAGAATACATTATTTACCAAATTGGTTAAGAATGGTATTTCAACAAGGTATAAAATGTGAAAGAGTCCTCTAGTGACAGGAGGTGGCCTGCCCAGGACTCTGGTGGCAGGAAGGAAGACGAAGACTTCTCAGTTTCCATGCAGGAGAAAAACCTCCAAGGTGAGACAGAACCATTTCAGCTGGAATATAATTTAATTTCAATTTTCCTTTTTTGCACTTACCTCCAAATTAATACACTAAAGGGCTCACTAAGAGAGGTAAGTGATTTGATGTTTTTGAAATGGGATCAGACCAAGGAACTCTTTTGTTGACCCAATAATGGCATGAGGTTTGGGAGGAGACTGCAGAGCCACGTCGGAAATGTTAATGTGATTAAGAACCAGCGAGGGCTCTTGTTAAAGCAGGTTCTGATTCAGAAGGTCTGGGCTGGGACTGAGCATCTATATTTCTAATAAGCTCCCAGGTGAGTCAGTGGTGCTGGTCAGAGGGCCACTCTGGCAGCTCCAGGGCCGGCAATTAGAAAAGGAGGGGAGGGGAGAGGAGAGAAAGAACAACCCAGACGACTGCTCACACAGTCCTGGCGGTTTGCAACCTCCAGAGACCCCAGCTGGAACTATCCAGCTAAGCCGTTTCTGAATGCTTGAACCACGGGAACCGTGTGGGATGGAGCATGTTTAGTGTGGTTTTGAACTGCTATGTGTTGGTGCTAAGTTGTTATACAGCAATGGATAACTGATACAGGAAGTTATGGTGTTGCCCCCCATATTCAACATGATGGAATTTGAGGCTCAGAAAGTAACTTAATGAAGGTCATGCAGCCTCTAAGTGGCTCAGCCAGAACTGGAACTTAGGTCATCTGAATGTGGAGTCCAAGTCTGACCCCCGCATCCTTCCCGGGCACCGTCGTTTCTCCCCCCGCACCCGCCACACCGATGCGCACGGTGGACCCACCTTGTTCGCAGTGTTCCCCACTAAAGCCGGGCTGGCACAGGCAGTAGGGCTCCCCTTGATCTGAGACGTGGCATTGCCCGTGGTGACACTTGAAGGCTGAGCAGGCGTTGGCAGAGTCATTCTTGTGGTCACACAAGGCCCCTCTGTAGCCCTCGGCGCACTTGCACACATATGAGGTCCCAGTTGCCACGCATCTCCCCTGGCTGCAGCTGGGGGCAGAGGCGAGGATGAGAGGGGAACCAGGCAGTCAGTGCAGCTGGAGGCTGCCTTTGTCCACCCCAGCCCGGACCAAGGGACACGGAGCTGTGGGACCTTAGGCCTTCTCCACCCCACGGTCCACCCTCCACCAGCCCAGTGGCTGAGCATCAGTCAGCTGGAGGCTGTGAGCATCGCCCAATGACACTGACAGCTGTGAGCCTGATGAGGCTGGCTGTTGTACCCACAGACGTCAGAACCCACGCAGTCTTCTGCCATCTTAATTGATAACATGATTACTACTGTCTCTACCACCAGCTACCACTTGCTCTGTGCCAGGCGGTGGGGTAAGTGCTTTACACCTAGCATCAGTCTTATTTTCTACAATCCCCTCTCCTCTGCTGTCCTGTGCCGTAGATAGTCTTATCCACATCTCATAGATGGAGAAACTGATGCCAAAGCCTGGATTCTTAATTGTGCTGCAGCATTCTCTGTACTGGGATGATATTCAGAGGCAGGGTTCATTGTAGACATATTCGTTACAGAGTCAAACACATACACACACACACACTCACAGTCACACACTCCAGAGCTACCCAGGAAACTCAACCCCTTTATAGCATCCTTCACTCCTGATCCACAATATCATGTCCCAGCTTGTTCAGCCAAGCAAATTACTAGACATGGCTCTGGTGTTATCTCTGGCTGATTCAGATTTCTGAACACTGAGGATGCTGGGTCTCCTATTTTTAGCACAAGGCCTGACACATAGTAGGCCCTCAGTAAATATTTTGATGCATAATGAATGCCAGAGCCATGAAATGATTCAGCTGTGCGTGGTTATACACCCCTGGTGCCCTCATAGGGTACCACTGAGTGGGGAGTCGAGTTGGGCCGAAATGCACCCACTTGCCAAGGTGCATGCACACGGGTGCCCCTTTCGACTTCTGAAGGCCACTTGACAAGTGTTTTTCAGCTAGGCTCTGGCACACTGATGTCTCCTCTGAACAAGACCTGCTGTTTGGACGTGTTAAGCCCCTGACCTTCTAAGCAGCCCCTGTCTACAGTCTGACTGCAGTCCCTCCAGCTTCCATCAGTGCCCACTTCCCGGGCGGGGCAGAGGGGGAGGGACACCGACCTGTGGCCGAGGCAGGGGTCGCGGGCCTCCTGGTCGCACAGCAGGCCTGTCCAGCCTGGGTGGCACTCGCACACCACGCTGTCCTTCTCCACGGCACGGCACAGGCCGTGCCTGCACACGCTGCAGGACTTGCAGCCTGGCGAGACGCCCAGGGCCTGCGGCGGGAGGGCCTTGAAGTCCTGCAGCTCGTTGTTGATGCGCACCTCGTGGATGCAGCCGTGGAAGCCGCCCAGCGGCCGGTCCACGCCCTGGCGCAAGGCTGAGAGGCCTGTGGAGGTGGGGATGCCTGCGGGAGGGACACCAGGACAGCGACCTGAAGTTACTCCCCTGCCCACCCTGCTTGCCCGAATTCCAGCCCTCAGAGGTGGACTCCTTGGGAGAAGTCTTGGGAACCTCCATGTTGAATAAGCTGCTCTGATGCCTTTTTTTTTTTTTTTTTTTGGCACATAACCCTTTGAGAACTACTGGCCCAAGGCTGGGTTTCAGGCCCATGCTCTGCCAGACTGGTGCCTCCTTCTCTCTTTGGCCTTTGAATGACCTTAATGGCAAACATACTCCTCTACATACATCAGCTGAGACTCACAGCATCTGAGGGGGTGGCAGAGCAGAGGGAAGCCCCTGTATGTGAAGGGGCCCCCTGTGTCCATCTCCTTCTTCCCCATTCCATCTTTACCTTCCACCATCCTCCCTAAAAAACGTGTAGTTTCTCAGAAGGAACCCTGCTCTCTTTCCTTTCCTCTTCTCTTTCCTCATGATCTGGCTAACTATTCACATTTTAGGGAGCAGCTTGGTTGTCACTTCCTCCAGGAAGCCTTCATTGATTAGCTTTGGCAGTGGGTGCTGAGAGCAGCGAGCCTCACCAGTTGGCCTGGGGGTGGGTGCCCGAGCACAGGGGGCAGGTGGGAGGTGGAGGTGTTTGGAGTGGGAGGGGATGGGGCTTTACCTCCAAGGTAGAGGGGGCTGTTGATGCCCACTGTTGGCTGCTTCTGGAGCTTCCCCAGGCTTTTAGGGGCTCCTTTGTCCACCACCAGGTTCAGGGTCTGGTTTAGCATCACCAGCTCCACACTGTGAAACTGCCCGTCATTCACGGTCTCCACGCTGGGCAGGAGAGAAATGGGAGAGACAGAGGATTTGCTGAGTGCCTTCCACAGCCTGCACTGGGCTGTGAACTTGACTCGTATTCCTTGCATTTTGTTTTGTTTTTTATTTGGAAATAATTTCAAACAACATAAGATACTGTGGGTTCAGTTCCAGACCACCTGATGAAGCAAGTCACATGAATTTTCTGGTTTCCCAGTGCACATAAAAGTTATGTTTATACTACAGTGTACTCTTATTAAGGGTGCAATAGCATTTTGTCTAAAAAACAATTTACATACCTTAAATTAAAAATACATTATTGCTAAAAAATGCTGACTGTCACCTGAGCCTTCAGGGAGGCATACTCTTTCTGCAATAATAACATCAAAGATCACAGATCACCATAATAAATACTGTAAAAGGTTGAAATATTATGAGAATTATCAAAACATGACACACAGACATGAAGTGAGCAAATGCTGTTGGAAAAATGGCACCAACAGACTTGACACAGAGCTGCCACAAACCTTCAGTTTGTAAATAATACAGTATCTGTGAAGCACAATATAGCAAAGTGCAGTAAAACGAAGTATGCCTCTAAGGGTATGGAATCTGCTGTCAAAAACCTCCCAACAAACAGAAGTCTAGGACTGGATGGGTTCACTGGTGAATTCTATGAAACATTTAAAGAAGGCTTAACAACAATCCTTCTCAGCTTACAAAAAATAGGAAGGAACACTTCCAAACTCATTTTACAAGGTCAGCATCATCTTGATACTAAAACCAGACAAGAATGCCACAAGAAAATTACAGACCAATATCTCTGATGAACGTAGATGCAAAAATTCTTAATAAAATATTAGCAAACCTAATTCAATAATACATTAAAAAGGTCATATACCATGATTAAGTGGGGTGTATTCCAGGGAGGCAAGAGTGGCTCAAAATCACACATTCAATCAGTGTGATACACCAAATTAACAAAATGAAGGAGCAAAATCATGGGATCATCTCAATAAATGCAGAAAAAGCATTTGACAAAATTCAACATCCATTTATGATGAAAACTCTTAACAATATAGGTATAGAACAAACTCAACCAAATAAAGGCCATATATAACAAGCCCACAGCTAACATTATATTCAGTGGTGAAAACTGAAAGCTTTTCTTTCAAAATCAGAAACAAGACAAGGATGCCCACTCTTGCCATTTATATTCAACAAAGTATTGGAAGTCCCAGCCTGAGCAATTAGGAAAGAAAAAAAAAAAGGCATACACATAGGAAAGTAAGAAGTAGAACTGTCACTATTTGCAGATGACATGATGTTATATATAGAAAAACCTAAACTTTCCACTAAAAAACTGTTGGAACTAACAAATTCAGTAAAGTTGCTAGACACAAAATTAATATATAAAAATCAGTTGCATTACCCCTCTTACACCAATGGACAGATGATCCAGCCAGAAAATCAATAAGGAAACACAGGCAGAAGAATTAATAAGTGAGCTGGAGGACAGAATGGGGGAAATAACTGCCAAGGAGCAGAATAAAGAAAAAAGAATGAAAAGAATTGAAGACAGTCTCAGAGACCTCTGGGACAACACTAAATGCAACAACATTCGAATGTAGGGGTCCCAGAAGACAGAAAAAGAAAGGGTCTGAGAAAATATTTGAAGAGATTATAGTTGAAAACTTCCCTAACATGGGAAAGGAAATAGTCACCTAAGTCCAAGAAGCACAGAGAGTCCCATACAGGATAAACCCTAGGAAAAACACATCAAGACACACATTAATCAAACTAACAAAAATTAAATTTAAAGAAAAAATATTAAAAGCAGCAAGGGAAAAACAAAAAATAACATACAAAGGAATCCCCATAAGGTTATCAGCTGATTTTTCAGCAGAAACTCTGAAGGCCAGAAGGCAGTGGCAGGATATACTTAAAGTGATGAAAGAGAAAAACCTACAACCAAGATTACGCTACCCAGCCAGGATCGCATTCAGATTTGATGAAAAAATCAAAAGCTTTTCAGACAAGCAAAAGCTAAAAGAATTCACCACCAAACCAGCTTTACAACAAATGCTAAAGAAACTCCTCTAGGCAGGAAACACAAGAGAAGAAAAAGACCCACAAAAACAAACCCCAAACAATTAAGAAAATGGTAATAGGAACATATATGTCAATAATAACCTTGAATGTGAATGGATTAAATGCCCTAACCTAAAGACAAAGACTGGCTGAATAGATACAAAAACAAGACCCATGTATATGCTGTCTACAAGAGACCCACTTCAGACCTAGGGACACATACAGATTGAAAGTGAAGGGATGGAAAAAGATATTCCATGCAAAAGGAAATCAAAAGAAACCTGGAGTAGCAATACTTGTATCAGATAAAATAGACTTTAAAATAAAGACTCTTAGATAATGAGGGATGCTACACAATGATCAAAGGATCAATCCAAGAAGAAATAACAATAATAAATGTTTATGCACCCAACATAGGAGCACCTCAATATATAAGGCAAATACTAAGAGCTATAAAAGGGGAAATCAACAGAAACACAATTATAGCGGGGGACGTTAACGCCTCACATCAATGGACAGATCATCCAGACAGAAAATTAATAAGGAAACACAAGCTTTAAGTGACACAACAGACCACATAGATTTAATTGATATTTATAGAACATTCCACCCAAAAGTGGCAGAATACACTTTCTTCTCAAGTGCACACAGAACATTCTCCAGGAGAGATCACATCTTGGGTCACAAATCAAGCCTCGAAAAATTTAAGAAAATTGAAATTGTTTCAAGCATCTTTTCTGACCACAATGCTATGAGATTGGAAATCAATTACAGGAAAAAAACTGTGGAAAACACAAATACATGGAGGCTAAACAGTGCACTACTAAATAACCAAGAGATCACTGAAGAAATCAAAGAAGGAATAAAAAAATACATAGAAACAAATGACAATGAAAACATGACTACCCAAAACGTATGGCACTCAGCAAAAGCAGTTCTAACAGGGAAGTTTATAGCAATTCAATCTCACCTCAAGAAACAAGAAACATCTCAAACAATCGAAGCCTACACTTAAAACAGCTAGAGAAAGAAGAACAAAGAAAACCCAGAGAGAGTAGAAGGAAAGAAATCATAAGGATCACAGCAGAAATAAATGAAATAGAAACAAAGAAAACAATAGGAAAGATCAATAAAACTAAAAGCTGGTTGTATGAGAAGATAAAGAAAATTGATAAACCCTTAGCCAGACTCATCAAGAAAAAAAGGGAGAGGATGCAAATCAATAAAACTAGATATGAAAAAGGAGAAATCACAACTGACACTGCAGAAATACAAAGGGTTATAAGAGACTACTACAAACAACTATATGCCAATATAATGGACAACCACGAAGAAATGGACAAATTCTTGGAAAGGTACAATTTTCCAAGACTGAACCAGGAAGAATTAGAAAATATAAACAGACCTATCACAAGTAATGAAATTGAAACCATAATTAAAAATCTTCCAACAAACAAATGTCTTGGGCCAGATGGCTTCACAGGCAAATTCTATCAAACATTTAGAGAAGAGCTAACACTGATCCTTCTCAAACTCTTCCAAAAAATTGCAGAAGGTGAAACACTCCCAAATTCATTCTATGAAGCCACCATCACCGTGATACCAAAGCCAGAAAAAGATATCACCAAAAAAGAAAATTATAGACCAATATCACTAATGAACAGAGATGCAAAAATCCTTAACAAAATACTAGCAAACAGAATCCAACAACACATTAAAAGGATCATACACCACGATCAAGTGGGATTTATCCCAGGGATGCAAGGATTCTTCAATATATGCAAATCAATCAATGTGATACACAATATTAACAAATTGAAGAAGAAAAACCATATGATCATCTCAATAGATGCAGAAAAAGCTTTTGACAAGATTCAACACCCATTTATGATTAAAAAAACCCTCCAGAAAGTGGGCATAGAACCTACTCAACATAATAAAGGTCATATATGACAAAGCCACAGCAAGCATCATACTCAATGGTGAAAAACTGAAAGCATTTTCCTCTAAGATCAGGAACCAGACAAGGATGTCCAGTCTCACCACTCTTATTCAACATAGTTTTGGAAGTCCTAGCCATGGCAATCAGAGAAGAAAAAGAAATAAAAGGAATATAATTGGAAAAGAAGAAGTAAAAGTCTCACTGTTTGCAGATGACATGATACTATACATAGAGAATCCTAAAGATGCCACCAGAAAACTACTAGAACTAATCAATGAATTTGGTAAGGTTGCAGGATACAAAATTAATGCACAAGAAATCTCTGGCATTCCTATACACCAACAACGAAAAATCAGAAAGAGAAATTAAGGAAACACTCCGATTTACCATTGCAACAAAAAGAATAAAATACCTAAGAATAAACCTGCCTAAGGAGGTGAAAGACTTGTACTCAGAAAATTATAAAATACTGATGAAAGAAATCAAAGATGACATGAACAGATGGAGAAATATACCATGTTCTTGGATTGGAAGAAGCAGTACTGTGAAAATGACTATACTACCAAAGCAATCTACAGATTCAATGCAATCCCTATCAAACTACCAATGGCACTCTTCACAGTGTTAGAACAAAAAATTTTACAATTCGTATGGAAACACAGTAGACCCCGAATAGCCAAAGCAATCTTGAGAAAGAAAAACAGAGTTGGAGGAATCAGGCTCCCCGACTTCAAACTATACCACAAAGCTACAGTAATCAAGACAGTGTGGTACTGGCACAAAATCAGAAATATAGATCAATGGTACAGGATAGAATGCCCAGAGATAAACCCACATACATATGGTCACCAAATTTATGACAAAGGAGGCAAGAACATACAATGGAGAAAAGACAGCCTCTTCTGTAAGTAGTGCTGGGAAAACTGGACAGCTACATGTAAAAGAATGAAACTAGAACACTCCCTAACATCATACGCAAAAATAAACTCAAAATGGATTAAAGACCTAAATGTAAGACCAAACACTATAAAACTCTTAGAGGAAAACATAGGAAGAATACACTTTGACATAAACCACGGCAAGCTTTTTTTGACCCACCTTCTAGAGTAACGGAAATAAAAACAAAAACAAAAAAAGTGACTTAATTAAACTTAAAAGCTTTTGCACAGCAAAGGAAACCATAAGCAAGACAAAAAGACAACCCTCAGAATGGGAGAAAATATTTGCAAATGAAACAACAGAAAAAGGAATAATCTCCAAAATATACAAAAAACTCATGGAGCTCAATTTCAAAAAACAAACAATCCAGTTCAAACATGGGCAGAAGACCTAAAGAGACATTTCACCAAGGAAGACATACAGATGGCCAAGAGGCACATGAATAGATGTTCAACATCACTAGTTATTAGAGAAATGCAAATCAAAACTACAGTGAAGTATCACCTCACGCTGGTCAGAATGGCCATTTTCAAAAAATCTACAAATAAATTCTGGAAAGGGTGTGGTGAAAAGGGCACACTCCTGCACTGTTGGTGGGAATATAAATTGATACGACCACTATGGAATACAATACAGAGGTTCCTTAAAAAACTAAAAATAGAACTACTAAATGACCCAGCAATCCCACTGCTGGGCACATACCCTGAGAAAACGATAATTCATATAGTCATGTACCACAATGTTCATTGCAGCACTGTTTACAATTGTCAGGACATGGAGCCAACCTAAATGTCCATTGACAGATGAATGGATAAAGAAGATGTGGCACATATATATGATGGAATATTACTGAGCCTTAAAAAGTTACAAAATTGAGTTATTTGTAGTGAGATGGATGGACCTAGAGTCTGTCATACAGAGTGAAGTAAGTCAGAAAGAGAAAAATACTGTATGCTAATGCATATATATGGAATCTAAAAAAAAAAATAATGTCTGCTAATGCATATATATGGAATCTAAAAAAAAAAAAAGTACTGATGAACCTAGTTGCAAGGCAGGAATAAAGATGTAGACATAGAGAATGGACTTGAGGAAACGGGTGGGAGGAGGAAGTGAGAGTAGCATTGACATATATATACTTCCGAATGTAAAATAGTTAGTGGGAAGCAGCAGCATAGCACAGGGAGATCAGCTCAGTGCTTTGCAATGACCTAGAGTGGTGAGAGGGAGACTCAAGAGGGAGGGGATACGGGTACATATGTGTGCATATGGCTGTTTCACTTTGGTGTACAACAGAAACTAACAGTATTGTGAAGCAATTATACTCCAATAAAGACCTATTAAAAAAAATGGATCACTGAAGAAATCAAAAAATACCTAGAGACAACAGAAAAGAAAAGCACTATGATCCCAAACCTATGAAATGCAACAAACCTATGGAATGCAGTTCTAAGAGGGAAGTTTATAGCGATACAGGTTTACCTCAGAAAACAAGAAATATCGCAAACAACCTAACCTTACACCTAAAGCAACTAGAGAAAGAACAAACGAAACCAAAGTTAGTAGAAGGAAAGAAATCATAAAGATCAGAGGAGAAATAAATGAAACAGACAATAAGAATAGAAAAGATCAATGAAACTAAAAGCTGGTTCTTTGAAAAGAAAAACAAAATTGATAAACCTTCAGCAAGACTCATCAAGTAAAAAAAGGGAGAGGGCCCAAATCAAACTCAGAAATGGGGGCTTCCCAGGTGGCGCAGTGGTTAAGAATCTCAACGAAGAGTAGCCCCCCACTTGCCACAATTAGAGAAAGCCCATACACAACAACAAAGACCCAATGCAGCCAAAAATAAATAAGTTTAAAAAAAAAAGAATCCACCTGCCAATGAAGGGGATATGGGTTCGAGCCCTGGTCCAGGAAGATCCCACATGCCACGGAGCAACTAAGCCCATGTGCCACAACTACTGAGCCTGCCTGCCACAACTATTGAAGCCTGTGCGCCTAGAGCCCGTGCTCTGCAACAATAGAAGACACTATTGTGAGAAGCCCACATGCTGCAACGAAGAGTAGCTCCTGCTCACCACAACTAGAGAAAGCTCATGCGCAGCAACGAAGACCCAATGCAGCCAAAAATAAATAAATTTATATTTAAAAAAATCAAAAATGAAAAAGAAGTTACAACTGACATGACAAAAATACAAAGCACCGTAAGAGACTACTGCAGGCAACTATATGCCAATAAAATGGACAACCTGGAACAAATGTAGAAATTCTCAGAAAGGTACAATCTCCCAAGATTGAACCTGGAAGATATAGAAAATTTGAACAGACCAATTACAAGTACTGAAATTGAATCTGTGATTAAAAAAACCCAAAAAAACAAAAGCCCAAGTCGAGACGGTTTCACAGGCAAATCCTACAAAACATTTAGAGAAGAGTTAACACCTATCTTTCTGAAACTATTCCAAAATATTGCAGAGGAAAGAACACTTCCAACCTCATTCTATGAGGCCACCATCACCCTGATACCAAAACCAGACAAATATACCACAAAAAAAGAATCACAAACCAATATCACTGATGAACACAGATGCAAAAATCCTCAACAAAATACTAGCAAACTGAATCCAACAATACACTGAAAGTATCATACACCATGATACATGGTGGGATAAATCCCACCATGATCAAGTGGCATTTATCCCAGGGGTGCAAGGAGTTTTCAGTATCTGCAAATCGATCAGTGTGATACACCACATTAACAAACTGAAGAATAAAAACCATACGATCATCTCAGAAGATACAGAGAAAGCTTCTGAAAAAATTTATAACCTACTTATGATAAAAGCTCTCTAGAAAGTGGGCATAGAGGAAACCTATAGGGGCCTCAACATAATAAACACCATATGTGACAAACCCACAGCTAACATCAGACTCAATGGTGAAAGGCTGAAAGCATTTCTTCTAAGATCAGGGACAAGAATGTCCACTCTCACCACTTTTTTTCTTCTATTTCTTTTTTTTTTTTTTTTTTTTTTTTTTTTTTTTTGGCCACATAGCATGACATGCAGGATCTTAGTTCCTGACCAGGGACTGAACCCACGTCCCCTGCAGTGGAAGTGTGGCATACTAATCACTGGACCTCCAGGGAAGTCCCTTTCACCAATTTGATTCAACATAGATAGCCACAGCAATCAGAGAAGAAAAAGAAAAGGGACCCAAATTGGAAAAGAAGTAAAACTGTCACTGTTTGCAGATGACATGATACTATACATAGAAAACCCTAAAGACACTACCAGAAATCTACTAGAGCTCATCAGTGAATTCAGTAAAGTTGCAGGATACAAAATTAATACACAGAAGTCTGTGGCATTTCTATACACTAACAGCAAAAGATCATAGAGAGAAATTAAGGGAATGATCCCATTTACCATCACATTAAAAAGAATAAAATACCTAGGAATAGGGCTTCCCTGGTGGTGCAGTCGTTGAGAGTCCACCTGCCGATGCAGGGGACACGGGTTTGTGCCCCGGTCCGGGAAGATCCCACATGCCGCGGAGCAGCTGGGCCTGTGAGCCATGGCTGCTGAGCCTGCGCATCCGGAGCCTGTGCTCCGCAACAGGAGAGGCCACAACAGTGAGAGGCCTACATACCGCAATTTCTGTCAACCAGAAAAACAAGATCCAGCCTCATCCACCAGAACACAGGCACTAGTCCCCTCCACCAGGAAGCCTACACAACGCACTGAACCAACCTTAGCCACTGGGGACAGACACCAAAAACAACGGGAACTACGAACCTGCAGCCTGCTAAAAGGAGACCCCAAACACAGTAAGATAAGCAAAATGAGAAGACAGAAAAACACACAGCAGATGAAGGAGCAAGATAACAACCCACCAGACCTAACAAATGAAGAGGAAATGGGCAGTCCATCTGAAAAAGACTTCAGAATAATGATAGTAAAGATGATAACCTAGGGGTAAGACAGGAATAAAGACACAGACCTACTAGAGAATGGACTTGAGGATATGGGGAGGGGGACGGGTAAGCTGTGACAAAGCGAGAGAGAGGCATGGACATATATACACTACTATACGTAAGGTAGATAGCTAGTGGGAAGCAGCCGCATAGCACAGGGAGATCAGCTCAGTGCTGTGTGACCTCCTGGAGGGGTGGGATAGGGAGGGTGGGAGGGAGCGTGATGCAAGAGGAAAGAGATGGGAACATATGTATATGTGTAACTGATTCACTTTGTTATAAAGCAGAAACTAACACACCATTGTAAAGCAATTATACTCCAATAAAGATGTAAATAAATAAATAAATAAATTACACCAGCTGGATCAAAAAAACAAAAACAAAAACAAAAACCTAGGAATAAACCTACCTAAGGAGACAGAAGACCTGTACTCCAAAAACTATAAGATGCTGACTGAAGAAATCAAAGATGAGACAAACAGATGGAGAGATATACCATGTTCTTGGATTGGAAGAATCAAATTTGTGAAAATGAATATACTAACCAAAGCAATCTGCAGATTCAGTGCATTCCCTATCAAATTACAAATGGCATTTTTCACAGAAGTAGAACAAAAAATTTAAAAATTTGTATGGAAACACAAAAGCTCCTGAATAGCAAAACAACCTTAAGAAAGAAAAATGGAACTGGAGCCATCAGACTCCAGTTCAGACTATACTACAAAGCTATAGTCATCAAAACAGTATTCTACCAGCACAAAGACAGACTTATAGATCAGTGGAACATGATAGAAAGCTCAGAGATAAACCCACGTACCTATGGTCAATTCATCTACAAGAAAGGAGACAAGAATATACAGTGGAGAAAAGACAGTCTCTTAAGTAAGTGGTGCTGGGAAAACTGGAGCCACTTGTAAAAAAAATGAAATTAGAACATTCTCTAGCAGTATACTGAAAAATAAACTCAAAATGGATTGAAGACTGAAGTTTAAGACTGGATACTATAAAACTCCTAGACGAAAACATAGGCAGAACACTCTGACATAAATAGCAGCAATATCTTTTTGGAGCAGTCTCCTAGGGTAATGAAAATAAACCCAAAAATAAACAAATGAGACCTAATTCAACTTAAAAGCTTTTGCTCAGCAAGGGAAACCATAAACAAAATAGAAAGAAAACCCACAGAATGGGAGAAAATATTTGCATATGATGGAACTGACAAGGGATTAATCTCAAAAGTACACAAACAGCTCATACAGTTCAATATCAAAAATACAAATAACCCAACCAAAAAATGGGCAGAAGATCTAAATAGACATTTCTCCAAAGAAGACATACAGATGGCCAAAAGGCACATGAAAAGATTCTCAACGTTGCTAATTATTAGAGAAGTGCAAATCAAAACTATGATGAAGTATCACCTCACACCAGTCAGAATGGCCATCATTGAAAAGTTCACAAATAATAAATGCTGGAGAGGGTGTGGAGAAAAGGGAACCCTTCTATACTGTTGGTGGGTATGTAACTTGGTACAGCCACTATGGAGAACAGTTTGGAGGTTCCTTCAAAAACTAAAAATAGGACTGCCATATGATCCTGCAATCCCACTCCTGGGTATATATCCAGAGAAAACCATAACTCAAAAAGATACATGTTCACTGCAGCCCTAGTGTTCATTGCAGGGCTATTCACAATAGCCAAGACATGGAAGCAAGCTAAATGTCCATCAGTAGATGAATGGATAAAGATGTGGTATATATATACAATGGAATACTACTCAGCCATAAAAAAGAATGAAATAATCCCAATTGCAGCAACATGGATGGACCTAGAGATTATCACTGTAAGTGAAGTACGTCAGACCGGGAAAGAAAAATATCATATGCTATCATTTATATGTGGAATTTAAAAAAAATGACATAAATGAACTTATTTACAAAACAGAAACAGACTCACAGGCATAGAAAACAAACTTATGGTTACCAAAGGGGAAAGGTGCAGGGGAGGGATAAATTAGGAATTTGGGAGTAATATATACACACTACTATATATAAAATAGATAAACAACAAGGATCTACTGTATAGCACACGGAACGATACTTAATATTTTATAATAACCTATCTGGGAAAAGAATCTGAAAAATAATATATATATATATACACACAGACACACACATGACTGAATCACTTTGCTGTACACCGGAAACTAACACAACACTGTAAATCAACAATACTTCAATTAAAAAAAGCAGAAAAAAATCAGTTGCATTTCTATACACTAATAGTGAACTATCAGAAAGAGAAATTAAGAAAACAATCCCATTTACAATCACATGAAAAAGAATAAAATACCTATTAAAAAATTAACTGAGGAGGTATAAAACCTGTACAATTAAAACTGTTAAGACATTGATGAAAGAAAGTGAAGGAGACAAAAATAAATGGAAAGATGTTCAGTGCTCATGGATTGGAAGAATCAGTAGTGTTAAAATGTTCATACTACCCAAAGCAGTCTACAAATTAAGTGCAATCCCTATCAAAAGTGCAGTGGCATTTTTCACAGGAATAGAACAATCCTAAAATTTGTATGAAACCATAAAAGACTCTGAATAGCCAAAGCAATCTTGAGAAAGAAAAAGCTGGAGGAATCACTCTCCCTGATTTTAAACTATATATATTACAAAACTATAGTAATCAAAATAGTGTGATACTGGCATAAAAACCGACACATAGATCAATGGAACTGAATAGGGAGTCCAGAAATAAACTCATGCATATGTGGTCAATTAATTTACAACAAAGTACCCAAGAATATAAAAAGCGGAAAGGACAGTCTCTTCAACAAATGGTGTGGAGAAAAGTGGGCAGCCACATACAAAAGTACGAAACGGTACCACTATCTTACACCATCTACAAAAATTAACTGAAAATGGATTAAGGACTTGAACATAAGACCTGAAACCATAAAACTCCTAGAAGAAAACATAGGTGGTACGCTCCTTGACATTGTCTTGGTGATGTCTAACAAATGGTGTGGAGAAAAGTGGGCAGCCACATACAAAAGTACGAAACGGTACCACTATCTTACACCATCTACAAAAATTAACTGAAAATGGATTAAGGACTTGAACATAAGACCTGAAACCATAAAACTCCTAGAAGAAAACATAGGTGGTACGCTTCTTGACATTGTCTTGGTGATGATTTTTTGGATTTGACACCAAAAAGCACAAGAAACAAAATAAGTGGGACTACACCACGCTGAAAAAACCTTCTGGGCAGCAAAGGAAATCACCAACAAAATGAAAAGGCAACCTAGTAAATGGGAGAAAGTATCTGCAAATCATATATCTGATAAGGGATTAATATCCAAAATATATAAAGAACTCATACATCTCAACAGCAAAAACCCAAACAAACTGATTAAAAAATGGGCAGAAGATTTGAATAAACATTTTCCCAAAGAATTCATAGAGATGTCCAACAGGTACACGAAAAGGTGCTCACTAAGTGTCGAAGTGTACATCACAACCACAATGAGACGTCACCTCACACCTGTTAGAATGGCTACTATCAAAAGGAGAAGAGATAACAAGTGTTCATGAAGATGTGGAGAAAAGGGAACTCTTGTGCACTATTAGAGGGAATGTAAGTTGGTGCAGCCACTATGGAAAACAGTATAAAGGTTCCTCAGAAACTTAAAACTACCATATGATCCAGCAGTTCCGCTTCTGGGTATTTATCTGAAGGAAACAAAAACACTCACTAAATATCTGCACCTCCACGTCCATTGTAACATTACTTACAATAGCCAGGACATGGAAGCAATCTGAGTGTCCACCGGTGGAAGAATGGATAAAGAAAATGTGGTATATATGTATGTACAATGGAATACTACTCAGCCATAAAAAAGAAGCAAATCTTAACCATTTGTGACAACATGAATGGACCTTGAGGGCATTAGGCTAAGTAAATAAGTCAGAGAGAGGAAAGCAAATACTATATGACCTAACTTGTATGTGGAATCTATTGTAAAACAAAACAAAATGAAAAAACCTGAGCTTGTAGATTCAGAGGAGAGACTGGTTGTTGCCAGGGGTGGGGGGGAGGCGAAATGGGTGAAGTGGGTCAAAAGGTACAAACTTCCAGCTATAAGACAAATAAGTCCTGGGGGTGTTATATACAGCATGGTGACTACAGTTAATAATACTCTATATTTGAAAGTTGCTAAGACGGTAGATCTTACAAGTTCTCATCACAAGAAAAAAAATTATAACTATATATGCTGATGGATGTTGACTTACTGTGGTGATCATTTCACCATATACACAAATATCGAATTGTTGTACACCTGAAACCAATACGTTACGCAGCAACTATATCTCAATTAAAAAAATCAAGGATTGATTCCAAATGGAAACTTACCATAACCTTGTCTGTGCCAGTAGGTGCTTGTGGGTTAATAGGTCACCTTCTTCCTGGCGTATCCTAACCAGGGTCTCCTGGAAGTAATGCCTAAAGCTGGTGGTTTTCAAATGGGGTCCCTGGAGGTTTGGTTTGGAACCATTGTAAATCACAATGGTTCCATTTCTACTTATTTATTTATTTAAAATTTTGGCCTTTGAAGTATGGATGGGAAAAATGGCTTTGCTGCTACAAAAGAGAAAAAAATTGGGAAAAGGAAAACAAACTCAAAACCAACCTGCTCTGAACTCTAAAAGAGATGATCCTACTGTGGTTCCAAGGCCTAGGAATTAGTCTCCTGGAAGGATACTCAGGGACTTCAGGGGAGAGAGGGGCTCTGACAGTCTTTGTTGTTATCCTCTAAGCTCGATGAACCAGCATCCAGTGGGAGGTGGGAAGCTTTGGCGGTGCCAGGGCCAGGCTGGGCGGCCCCTGTCTGGGACTGGCATGAGAAGGTATGTTGGCCAAGGGTGGCCCATAGAGTTCTCTTCTGCTTTTAATGACAACTGTTGGGGGCCGGGGGAGGAGACATGTGTTGAAAGCTGAACTAGGCTGGGTACCTGCATTCTCTCATTTAACCCTAACAAACCCCCAGGTGGGATGTACCATTTTTTCTCCATTTTAGAAATGAGACCTAAGCCTCAGAGACTGTGTCTAGTCTGAAGTCTTAAAGTGGCGCTGGTAGAAGCAGGACTCAAATCCAAGCTCCCAAGGCATAGGACCCCACACCACCCTGGGACGAATGGTCATTCCTCAGTGCACTAGGCGTGCTCACCTGGATGCTGAGGTGTGACCACTAGGTGGCGACAGAGCCTCACAAAGAGTTCCCAGGATTCCGGTCAGGCAGCAGCCTGAGACGTCAGCCGGCGGCACCGCAGCAACCCCGGACTCCTGGACCATCGGAGCAGGGCCATACTCCCTCTCTAGGCCCCGCCTTTTATGCCCCAGCATGTGGGAGAGCGGGTTCTGCTGGGAGCCTGGCCTGGATCTAAATCGCAGCTCTGCCACTTCCTGGCCTCTTGTGCCAAGGATGCATCTGAGCATCAAGTTTCTCATCTCTAAAACAGGAGTGATGACGCATGTCCGGGGCTTGCGGATGAGAAAAAGACCTGGCAACGGATGGGTTTGTGGTAATTAAGACAAAGGGAGCATGCACTGCTTGCCAAAGAGAGGTCTCCTGGGGTGTTTTAAAATGGCCAACATTTAAACCCTGAAGCATTTTACACAGAAGCCCTGAATTTCTAGCTTCTTTTGAGAAGAAGCTGCATCCCACACAGCTGCATCTGCTAGAGCCATACCCTCCAAGCTACCACAGTCCCCACCACTCTCTATTGGGCCTCATTTCCCCCAAGTCTGTCAGCTCACTCAGCCCCTTGGGCCTTGAAGGCAGGGGAGTTTGCTCCTCAGACAAATCTTGGAAGTTAGGAACTGTGCAGTCTGTCCCCATTCTGGGGCAGGTAGGGCTTGGGTGGGTTTTTGTGTATTTCCCTCGGGCCTGGAAGAGAACCTCACCACCTGTGACTCCCGCTGGGCACCCCCAGGAAGGAGGGCATGGAACCCAACTGCTCCAGGCCTGTACTTCCTGCTGGGGGCCGCGGTGGGCAGACAGCAGACAAGCCTTGGTTTGCCTCCCTGGCTCTGAGGCTTTGGAGGCCAGAGCTCGCTACTGACTGAGGAGGAGATCTCATTTTGAGGCTGGGATGGCCTCCTGGTCCCATCAGCTCCTTGTCAGCTGGGCCTGTGCCCTCTGTTAACCCCAGCATGGCTTCCTTGTATACTGATGGAGTCTCCCCTTCCCCAGAGCCTGCAGAAATGCTCATGAGCCATAGCTCACATCTCAGCTCAAACATCACCTCTTCCTCCAGGGAGCCTTTCCTGGTCCTCTAAGCAGAACCAGCCATCTGCTGCTGCTTCACTGTGCCCACAGCATGCACTGGCGTCTCCTGTGAGACCTATTTTATCCTGCTCAGGCAACAGGTGCTTATTTACATGTCTGCCTTTCTCCCTGGATTGTGTTTTCCTGAACGCTGCGGCTCCTACACCCAGCCCAGGACCCACACGAGGTGCTGTAAGCAGCTCCTGGCAGGAAAGAACTCTCGCAGGAGGCCCCCTTTGTCTTGTCACTAATCTTAAAGTTGCACCCCCATACTCTACTCATCTCCAGCCCTAGCACACCTTTCAGATCTTTTGATCGCATGATACTCTGCCCAATCTGTTGGTTCTTTCCATAGATCACAGAAGTAGAAATGAATAAGTAATTAACAGATGCCCAGATCTCTTCCCTAGCTTCCCCCTTCAGTCATCTCACAAACAAACTGTGTAAGCCAGATAGCATCTAAAGAAAAATCAAAAGAAGTCAACAAGTCTGCACATAGTCAGAGATGGTGATGACTGTGACACCGCCCCCCCTCCCCCCGGTCTCAATGATTAACTGAGATTGCTTCCGTTTTTCCCTTTGAAAACTTTCACGGCCAAGAGGAATCTTCAGATGTGGTTTTGGGGGGGGGACACTGAGTCCACCATCTCCCCAGATTGCCAGCATTCTGATTAAAAGCAACTTTCCTTTCTACCAACATTTGCCTCTCTCTCGAGTATTGATTTTTGAGCGGTAAGCACCTGGCCCTGATTCAGTAACAATGTCTGAGAGACGTTTCTGAGGTGAGTGAAAGCGTGCAGTGTTGGGGCAAAAGCAGGGCGGCCCAGAGAAAAGTATTTGGATGCAAAACCTTTTTTTTTTTTTGGCTGCGCTGCATGGCACGTGGTATCTTAGTTCCCCGATCAGGGATCAAACCCGCCGCCTGCATCAGAAGCTCGGAATCTTAACCACTGGCCCACCAGGGAAGTTCCCGCAAAACCATTTTTAATATGAGACTCTTAGAGACTTGGGCCCTTTAGGATTTGGGGCTGAAGGGCACTAAATATCTGTCACCAGGCTTGGCATGAGGATCCTGGCAGGAACATCCTTTACTTGGTTCCTCCCATGGGTAAGAGAAGGGGCCGGGGGTCTCCCCAGGGCCACCTGCTAACTCTCACCTGACTCCCTGACAAGGGCTGGAGATGGCAATTCTCTGGGTTCCTGATTCATTCTCCCCATCCTGATTAAGACAACAGCAGAGCGTTCCAACATCCCTCTCTACCAAACCAACAGCTAACATCGGTGTGGGAAGGGCAGGGAAGGTCCCCAAGCTCTGGACAGAGCCCAGCTGCTCCAGAGTCTGGCTGTCACCTTCTGTCCTTCACCTGCCCACGTACAGGCTCAACTTGCCAAGTGCTTTCTCAACCCTCAGCCCCCAGGAACACCCCTGGAGGGACGTGGTGCTGTCATGCACAGCACACCGGGGAGAACACGGAGGCAAGAGGTGGAGTAACTTGGCCAAGCCCAGATGTGTCTGACGCCCCAGGCTTTATGTAGGGCTGCCCTGGCCCTGCCCCCGGCTCTCTCTCCTCTGCACTTCACCCATGACCAGCAGCCCCAGGAACAGAGATGTTAGGAGGCCCTGGCTCCAGGGAACTCAGAGGCTCCCGGGACATCCATGGTACCTGCTGTCCTAACCTGGCTGGTCTTCCCTCCAGCCACCCTCTGTCGTGAAACCTTCTTCTCTGGTCGCTGCCTTTTCATTGTCTCTCAGGCTTGTCGCTGCTGTTCTCCCAGCCTGCCGGCCACTGCTCTCCCTGATCACACAAATTCTTCAAGACCCCTTGCAAATGGCTCCATCTCCAGGAAGCCTTCGTGGGTTAGCTAGCACTTCTCAGACTCACCTAGAGGCCCCCTAAAACCAGTGGCTGGGCCTGACCCCAGAGCTTCAGAGCACATCTGAAGATGTGCATTTTTCTAACAAGTTCCCGGCTGCTGTTGCCGCTGCTGCTCTGGGGCTTCACCTCGAGAACCACTGGTTTGCACCAATGGTTTTCAACTGGGTTTGTTGGAGGTGTATTGGGGGCCTTCGTGAGAGTTTGTGTGAAGGAGGAAACTTTGCTCCCCCCACAGCCCTGCAGGGCAGCTTTGCTTCTGTGCGTTTAATATGATGGAGTTCCATGTAAAGTTTTGATTGAAGAAGGGATTTAGTTACTGGGAAAAAATGCTGCCCTTCACTCACCCTGATCAAATGTGCTCTCGCTTCCAGAGGGGAAGGGCTGGCCTCTGGATGTGGATCTCTCTCACACCCTATGTTTTCCCCAAGTAAAGGCTCTCCTTCCACGGGAGGTTCTATGTGATTTTAAGTGTAACACAGACAAACACTTCTCACTCGAGGAGCTACTTTTATAAGTATTATAAAAATATTTATAACTAAAATAATTTTTAAATGTTAATAGTTGAGAATTCATTTTACTGAGAAGTAGGAGAAAATTCTAACATGTTGAACTAGCAGAGCTGTGATTTCACAGATGCTGTTTGTTACTCAAGCTGAAGCTAAATTTAAAAAGTGAACAGATTTAAAGCCGACGTAAGGTAGCGTGTTAGGTAACAGCCCAGCTGACATACTGATAATGTAAAAATCAGGGTGATGGTTGGAAAGACTGCAGTTTAGGAAAAACTGTCCTTTAGAACAGTTTGAAAGTCACTTGAGGAGTCCTACTCCCTCCGTGCTCTGGAATATCTTCCCCTTGAGTTCCATGCTCATCTCCCCGTTTTCTTTCTTAAACTAATACAAGATTAGGATGACGTTTTGAAAAGGGCATCGCGTTAAGCAGCCTCATCCCCATTGGAGCACAGGCTCCGGCCCAGTAGCCAGCTGGCCATCTACCTTATGGTAATGAGGTGTCATCTCCCCACGGGGTCTGCCTTCCGCCCTTCCACTCCTGCCTCTTCCTCCGAGACCACCTCTCTCGCTCCCACCCGCCACTCTGTGCCAGCGGAAAGTGGGGGGGGGGGCCAGGGAGAGGCGGCACCAAAGCCATCCTGGCATCTTCTCCTAGTGCTGGAAGCAGGCGCGAAGATGCGAGGGGGGCTTGTGCAATGGGGGCGGGACTTTGGTCCTCACCTGTACACCGTGGTCGGCGGGGAGCTCAGGCTGTCGTAGACGAGCCTCACGTGGCCCTGGTACAGCTCCAGTGCCAGGGGGTCATTGTCTCCCTTGTAGAGAAGGATGCCGTTGTCCTTGTCCGTGGCCACCTGGAGGGAGTCATGAGGGTCAGGGCTGCCCTGAGTTCCCACCTCTCCCGTCCCCGCCTCACAGAGCCCTCTTCCAGGCGGCCTCTTCTGAACGAGCCCTGGATCTGAATTCATGTCCGTATTTCCTCCTTCATCTAGTCTGTTCATTTCCATAAGGAAGGCCTATACTTAATGCTCCAGCAAATGCTGACTGGGCAATCCAACAAATATTTATGGAGTCCCCTTTATGTGCTGCTATGTTTTTATGTACGTGTGTGTGTGTGTGTGTGTGTGTGTGTGTGTGTGTGTGTGTGTGTGTGTGTGTATATATATATATATATATACACACACACACACATATATAAAAATGCCTGGAGCCCTGAGCTCTGATCTAGCCTCTTGGGGCCTTGGTCTCTCTGTATAAAGTATAATAACAATTATAAACAAAATACTACCCGTTACTACTTAATTCTGTGTTTACTATGAACCAGGCAGTGTGTTAAGTGTCACCTAGGGAATTTTTTAAAACACAGCATCTGGGCTTTACCTCAAACCACTTGCATACAGATCTCCAGAGGTCAGACGCAGGCAAAGATACGAAGTGCCCCAGGAGGTTCTAAAGTGTTGCCAGGCTGAGAAGCACTGGTCTCAAAGCTGCTGCCCAGAGGGCGTCTGTTTGCCAGGCACAGGGCACCAGCCTCTTGGCCCCCACTGCCTAGCCCAGGAGCAGCTGATGTTGGCCTGGGGCCAGACCTTGGCGGAGCCCAGGTCCACGTAGGAGCCCTTGCCCATGAAGCTGACGGGGAGCAGGGGCTCTGATAGGACACTGGGCTGTCCGGGGCACTGGGTGCTGCTCTGGTTATTGGGATGTAACACTTGCGTCCCTGGGTGTCTGGGACTGAGGGACGAAGGCAGGACGGCGACAAGGGGACCAGGGGCGAGGGCAGTGATGGCAATCAGAGCTTCTTTCTTGTGTGTGCCTGGGGTCAACCCCCATCTCAGAGGCTTGCCCGCTGGACTGTAGGCCCCACGAGGTGAGGCCGTGTGAACGAACATACGTCTCTGCAGCCCCAGTGCCTTGAATGGTACGTGGATGCCCAGTGGATCTTTGTTGAATGAATGTTTTCTCCATAAGCTTAAACCTGGGCTAGTGTGGCCATAACCAGGAGGAAGAAAGCATTAGCCTTACCTAATGCTATGTGGCGGAGCCACTAACTGGCCTGCACCCTCTAGCTGTGTCTCTGGGGTCCCCCCTGCCCACCGAGCCTACAGGCAGGGGCCTGCTCTTTATCATACCCCTTCCCTTCTCCCTCTGCCCCCCAACAGCACTGAGGTCACCCAGAAATGTAGTCTGGAAGAACTAGTCAGGTCCATAGGTAAGGAACTCGACAGAAGTTAGTTGGAAAAGAATTTGGTTCATACTGAACGGTTTCCTGTTCCCTGAAAAATGCCCTGCTCCCTTGTGCCTCTGGGCCTTTGCACATGCTGATCTGGGGCTCGAGTGCACCACCCCCCTTCATCCTGCACCATCAGCCCCTCACCCTTCTGCCCTTCTCCAGGCAAACTCTTACTCATCCTTCAGATCTCAGCTTAGTTCTCATTGCCCCTGGGGAGCCTTCCCTGGTTCTTCCCAGCAGGCTGGTATCACTGCCCCGCCCATGTGCTCCCACAACACCCAGGGTTGTCATCCTGCCCTGGGCGAGGGGCTTTGCCTGTCTTGTCCACCATTGAATCCCCAGTGCACAGTGTCTGGCATGTAATAGTTGAATGAATATTTCCTAGAGAAAAGAATGAATGAGGCTGGAGTGGGGGCTGCTCTTTGCAGTGAGAGCTGGTCAGGAGCTGTCTATAGAACCCTCTGGACAGAGCTGGTCCCGGTCCCCCCAAGCTGTGAGTTGTCCCTTATGATGTGTAGGGAAGGGAGCAGGACTGCTGTGATCTGGGGTGTCCCATCTGTTCTCGGAACAATCAGGGCTTGGGGGCATGTTAGGGTCCTTCCAAGGGCTGGGTGGGTGGGGCGCACCTGCAGGGAGATGTTGGCCTGGGGCCGGACCTTGGCGGAGGCCAGTTCCACGTAGGAGTCCTTGCCCACGAAGTTGACGGTGATGAGCTTCTCGCACCTTGGGCCAGCGAAGCCCGGGGGGCAGCGGCAGGTGGGCTCCTGCTGCACCACGATGCACTGGGCCCCGTTCTGGCACTCGTACTGGTCGCAGGGGCTTGTCTGTAGCAGGACCATGGGCGGGGGGTGCTCGCAGTAGAGCCCGCTGGGAGGGAGGAGAGGAGGATGGGGGCAGGGAAGATGGGGAACGGTGAGAGGAGACATCAAGTTATTTAGGCCAAAGAGCCCCTAGCAGAGACCGTGGCATGAGAGGGAACTGAGACTAGTTCCAGCCCTGCTAGTGACTGGGGCAAGGCCTGATCCTTCTCTAAGCCCCAGATTTCCCCCCTTTTTTTTTTTTTCCCCAGTACGTGGGCCTCTCACTGTCGTGGCCCCTCCTGTCACGGAGCACAGGCTCCGGACGCACAGGCCCAGCGGCCATGGTCCACAGGCCCAGCTGCTCCGCGGCAAGTGGGATGCTCCCGGACCGGGGCATGAACCCGCGTCCCCTGCATCGGCAGGCGGACCCCCAACCACTGCGCCACCAGGGAAGCCCTCCCATTTTAAAAATAATTGAGGACCTAGAGCACAGGTCCTTAATTTCAGCGTCGTCAGAATTGCCTGCAATGAATTTGTTGAAAGTGCATATTCTCATCCAGCCATGGATCAGTGGATAAGCAAAACGGGGTACATACACACAAGGGAATAACACTCAGCCTTGAAAAGGGCATTCTGACACATGCTACAGTATGGATGCACCTTGAGGAGATTCTACTAAGTCAAAGAAGCAGATAGAAAAAGACAAATGCTGTCTGATTCCACTCATATGAAGTACCCAGAGTGGTTAAACTCATGGAAACAGAAAGTAGAATGGTGGCTGCTGGGGGACTTCGCTGGTGGTCCAGGGGTTAAGATTCCATGCTTCCAACGCAGGGGGCGTGGGTTCAATCCCTAACCAGGGAACTAAGATCCCACATGCCACATGGTGCGGCCAATAAATTAAAAAAGAATGGTGGCTGCTGAGGCCAGGGGAGGGGGAACAGGAAAATGTTGTTTAATTGGGTACAGAGTTTCAGTTTGCTAGATAAAAAGAGTTCTGGAGGACTTCCCTGGTAGCGCAGTGGATAAGAATCTGCCTGCCAATGCAGGGGACATGGGTTTGATACCTGGTCCAGGAAGATCCCACACACCGCGTAGCAACTAAGCCCGTGCACCACAACTACTGAGCCTGCGCTCTAGAGCCCGTGAGCCACAACTACTGAGCCCATGTGCCCGAGAGCCCACATGCTGCAACTAGCAATCTACAGATTCAATGCAATCCCTATCAAACTGCCACTGGCATTTTTCACAGAACTAGAAAAAAAAATTTCACAATTTGTATGGAAACACAAAAGACCCTGAATAGCCAAAGCAATCTTGAGAAAGAAAAACGGAGCTGGAGTACTGAGGTTCCCGGACTTCAGACTATACTACAAAGCTACGGTAATCAAGATAATATGGTACTGGCACAAAAAAAGGAATACAGATCAATGGAACAGGATAGAAAGCCCAGAGGTAAACCCATGCACATATAGTCTCCTTGTCTTTGATAAAGGAGGCAAGAATATACAATGGAGAAAAGACAGCCTCTTCAATAAGTAGTGCTGGGAAAACTGGACAGCTACATCTAAAAGAATGAAATTAGAACACTCCCTAACACCAAATAAAAAATTAACTCAAAATGGATTAAAGACCTAAATGTAAGGGCAGACACTGTAATATAAACTCTCAGAGGAAAACATAGGCAGAACACTCTATGACATGAGTCATAGCAAGATCCTTTTTGACCGATGTCCTAGAGAAATGGAAATAGAAACAAAAATAAGCAAATGGGACCTAATGAAACTTAAAACTTTTGCACAGCAAAGGAAGACATAAACAAGATAAAAAGACAACTCTCAGAATGGGAGAAAATATTTGCAAATGAAGAAACTGACAAAGGATTAATCTCCAAAATTTACAAGCAGCTCATGCAGCTCAATATCAAAAAAACAGCCCAATCCAAAAATGGGCAAAAGACCTAAATAGACATTTCTCCAAAGAAGATATACAGATTGCCAACAGCCACATGAAAGGATGCTCAACATCACTAATCATTAGAGAAATGCAAATCAAAACTACAATGAGGTATCACCTCACACCCGTCAGAATGGCCATCATCAAAAAATCTACAAACGATAAATGCTGGAGAGGGTGTGGAGAAAAGGGAACCCTCTTCCATTGTTGTTGGGAATGTAAATTGATACAGTCACTATGGAGAACATTTTGGAGGAGGTTCCTTAAAAAACTAAAAATAGAACTACCATATGACACAGCAATCCCACTACTGGGCATATACCCTGAGAAAACCGTAGTTCAAAACAAGTCATGTACCATAATGTTCATTGCATCACTACTTACAATAGCCAGGATATGGAAGCAGTCTAAGTGTCCATCGACAGATGAATGGATGAAGATGTGGCACATATATACAACGGAATATTACTCAGCCATAAAAAGAAATGAAATTGAGTTATTTGTAGTGAGGTGGATGGACCTAGAGTCTGTCATACAGAGTGAAGTATCAACAAAACAAAAAAAAAAAAAAAAAAAAGAGTTCTGGAGATGGATGGTGGTGATGTTTGCACGGCGATAAGAATGTACTTACGGTACATTTAAAAATGCTTAAGACGGTAAATTTTGTGTTATGTGCATTTTACCACAATTAAAATTTTTTTTGTTTGAAAGTGTGGGTTTCCAACTCCTTCTCCCCACCCCAGATTCTAATTTCGGAACTCTGGGGTGGGGCTCTGGAACTTATATTTTCACAAGCCTTGCATGCAGATGGTCTCAATCAGGCTTTGGAACCAACTGCCTTGAGAACTCATGGTTCCTTCCAGGCTCATGTTCTCAGAGTCTATGACCAGGGCTCGGCTGCACAGTCAGATCTGTACCTCCATGAGTACTGACATGTATACAGGACTGTCCCCCAGTCTGACCCCCCCTTACGTGGTCCCTGCCTCCCCTCCAGGCTCCCCTGGGCCCTTCCCTTCCAGTCAGTGTGGGAGCGAGAGCTGGCACCCTCATACCCCTTCCACGTACCACACAGACATCTGACCCCCTGGCCAGGGCCTCCAGTCTCCCCTTTCTCTCCTGGCTTCACTGATTCCAATGACTGACCCCCAAACCCTCCCATTCACCTCCATTTTCCTGCCATTAGGGCACCATACTGCTTTTGTTCTCCAGCCTAGAAAGAAGACTCCTGCCAGCGTGGCCATGTGGCTAGCCACACCCTGCAAGCTGGGCTCCAGAACGGTAGCATCTTTCGTTAGATGGAATCACGCCGAAGTTTGACATAACATGAGCCGGACCCTAAGTCCGACTTCCACATGGTTGCCTAGGGTACCTCTTTTTTTCCATCTACAGCATGGGGTGAACAAGGTCTGCTCTGGCACTTGGAAGGGCTGAAGAAGGTTTGGGGGAATAAAGGCACCACAGAGACCTAGGGCTAGGGCTGTCTGGGTCTCCACCCTGGCTGCCTGGGCCCACCAGCCCCCAGCCCGCTGCCCCCTGCCATCCGGCCCCTTGACCATACCTGAAGCCCTGGGGGCAGATGCACGTGTAGCCGTTGACCGCATCCACGCACTGGGCCCCATGGCGGCACCTGTGGGCTGCGCAGTCATCACTGTTCACCTCGCAGAGCTTCCCGCTGTAGCCAGGGAGACATTCGCACCTGGAACACAGCGGAGCGAGGCTGTTCTACGGCCTGGCCGGCTTCTAGGCAGCCTCTCCTCTATCTACCCACGTAGCCAAGTCCCCGCAGCTCTTGCGGGCTCCCCAAAGCCTGGCCTGCAGTGGGTCTCATGGGCTGTCCACAGCCTCTGGTCACTGCAATGCGATGTCTGCCTGCTTCACGTGGGGCATCTTGTCAGGAGCCGGCTGAGGAGTGCAGGGCTGCGGTCACACAGGTTTTGGCTTGTATCCACCACTGTCTACATAGAACTAATATTCAGCTTAGCCTGCCTTTGGGCCAGGCACTGGGCTAAGCACCTTTCACAGGGTGCCTTGCTAAGGCCTCCCAGCACCCTGTGAAGGAGGGTCGGTCCCCCTCCGATACCAGGAGGAAACCAGGGCTCCAGGAGAGCTGACCTGACTTCCCTGAGGCCCCCCGCCGTGTAACACTTACGTGCGTCAGACCCTGTTCTCGGTGTATCTGCCACTCACTGCCTCTCTGTGTTTCAGTTTCTTCACTTTTCAACGTGACTGATGATCAATAACTTCACCTCTTATGGTGGTTTTAAAAATTAAGTGATACACTCTGTGCAGGGCACTAGATCCACACTGACTAAACTGTCAGTGTGATATGTAGAACGCGCTGATAAGGACACTCCCTTTGATTCTATTCTATCGTTTGTTCATTTTTTTCCCAGGGTTTCGGGCTGATATAAGAAGGTGAATCCCTTTGCCCTTGATAAATGCCTCCTGGTCTCCAGGGGAGAGGATGGGAGCTACTGACCCAACCCAGGCCCTGCAGGCTGACCCGCCCCTCCCTGAGGAGCATGGTGTCAGCAGCTCCATCATGGTCCTTGCTGACCCAGGTTTCAGCCCGGCCAGAGACGGCTGCTGGCGGCGGGTCTCCCTAAACATGGGCCTGAGACACACATCTCTGGGCTCCTCTGTCTGGGGTGACAATGTGCCGAAGTCCCAGCAAGGAAGAGACCAAAGGTACCACCTTACTCATAGCGGCTTCAGCACACAGGCACGTGTGAACACAAACGCTTCCTGGCTCCTCTACCTCCGGCAGGGCCTGGAGCCTGCACACCTCTCTGGGCTCACTGGCTGAATTCTGCTGGGCGGAGTGTAAATAATAACCACTTATCCAAGTCAGAGGAGGAAGGTGGTACGGGCAGGTGAAAGTGTGGTACGGGTGGCCAGGCGGGGAGGGAAGTGAGACCTTGGAATACTTATGTGACACGGGACGGGAAGCACCAGGACAAATGAATAGTCGTCCCTCCACCTTCTCCTCACTCCACCCCCTTTAGGATGGCTGGAAGTGGGCTGGAATCACAAGTAGGTCCTGGCAGTGCTGGGGCTGCCAGAACATGGTGCATGCTGTGGATTCAGCATGGCAAGGTAAGATACTCAGGGCGTGGGGTGTCCCTGGAGGGCGGCGAGTTCTAGAATCTGAGGATTTACTGGACCTGCGTCCAAAAGCTGTGAAATCTGCTAAGATCTGACCTATTTACCTTTACTTATTTGATGGGTGAATTTGATATACGTGACCTATTGCTGCACCAGAAGGTGCAAACTTTCACGTCTTAGCCCCTGTTCCTTCCTAGTCTTTTAAAGGAACAGCTCGGGGATGCCCTTTGGGGGCACACGCTCAATATATCACAAGCCAGGCCTCTGCTAGGGTTAAACCTGGCCCCAGCAGGCATCTGTGTTTGTGTCTCCTGAATGCTAAGAAGTACCTGCAGAGCAACTCAAGCTGTATGAGCTTCACCAAGCCAATAACAGCTGCTCACTACTCACAGGGCAAAACCCAGCCTGATAAGCATGGAATTCGAGGCTACTGAGCAGGTCTTTATGAGGAATTAGGGAAGCCATGCTCCCTCGCAGATGAAGCAGTGGAAGTCTGGAGGAAGATATGTTTACATCCTTCTTTTCTCCCAGTGCTACAGCCCTCTCCACACCTGCGCTTCCTGAACGAAACACCCGGGGTCTTGTTAAAGTGCAGCTTTGGATTCAGGGAGTCTGGGTGGGGCCTGGGGATTAGCATTCCCAACAAGCTCCCACGGGATGCTGATACTGCTGGTTCATGGACCTTACCTCCAATAGCAAGGATCTCTACAACACTTCTTCATCGGCCAAAGGCAAGCATCTGGTGGTATAACCCGCATTCCCTGTTGTCCTCAAACGTGTTGCCTTTACCTTTTTTTCTAAAGCGTAAGGGTTATGCAATTCTGATACGCATTCGACCTACTGATTCTGGTCGAGGAGTTACCAAGTGCCTTCAGTAGCCTCTGGATTTAGCCGAGGAATCAGTCAGGCCTGGATTGACTCGCATCCCTTTCTGTGCACGCGTGTCGGCTGCTTGCTCCACCTCACCGAGCCTCAGCCCCACGCAGGAGGTGGGTAACAGTTTCTACATCCTAAGATTGCTGAGTGTTAAGTGAGATAATAAGGCACAGTGCCTGACACAGAAGGAGTGTTCAGTGAGTGCTAGCCACTGCCATCTTTGTTTCTGTTATTATTTTCAGTGTGTATGGGCAGTGTTGGTTATTATTTTCAGGGCTTCAGTTTATCATTACTTCAGTGTTCATGTCACAGATACTGATAGAGTACTATCTATCTGTTCTGTTGAGTTGAGGCCTCATTAGAACAGCATACAAGGAAATCCCCAAGGATAAACACCTTCAAACTTGGGCAAAGGTCGCACTGACTGCACATCTCTTTTGTTAATGCCCCTGGTTCCCTGCCTTGGGATGTGAGTTGTTACGGTGACGGCAGGGGAGGGCGATAACATTATAAAATGCTGCACTGGGAGAAGGGACTTTTCATTTAAATGCATCTCAAAAAGAAAAAAAAAAAAAATCAACATTATTGAGTTGGCCTGTAGACCTGTTCAAGATTCTAAGAGACTCTGTGTATAAATATGTCAATATTATCTCAAGATTTTGAAAGCGAGACTGGTTTCTATATTCTATGTTGTCCTTGAACTCAAGGGGTCTTGGTTACAGTAGAGAGGGTTTCCAGGGACAAGCAGCAGAGAATCGTGATCTCTGGTCCTAAGTCTGTAGCACCCCATTCCCAGACCTGCACCCTGGACCACTTCTGACCAGTCTCGAAGCTCGCTATGCTCGTCCAAGCCAGCTTCCTCTGAGCTTGCCGTCCACTCAGCCTGGAACGCCACTGATCTCCTTTCCACCTACAGATATTCTACCCACTCTTCACAGCTCAGATGCCCAGTCGCCATCACTGCCCCTTCTTAGGTACACGCAAAGCACTTTTCCTGTCAGTCCAGCCGGCTCAGCTTTGGGTTCAAGTTTGTGTTTTAAGCATCTCTTCCTACCCCTTTGCTCTTCCTTCAGTTGAAGAGCAGCCCTGATCTGAAGTCAGATCCTGGAGTGGGAAAAGCAGGGTCGGGGGGAGGCATCCCTCGCTCTTACTCAAGCTCAGGGAACTCGATTATGTGAAAGCCCACCCAGCACATCTCCGAGGGGACAGGAGCAGGTAAGGCAGACTTGAAGGAGGGTGCACGCACCAAAGGCCCGCAGCTTCCTTTGCTCCCTCTGAAGCCAGAGGCCCTACACGCCTCTTGCGTTTTCCCTGGTGGTAAGCTCTAGGCTTGGGATATCCAGATAGAAAGGGAAAACACAGGAAGAGGTGCTTACGGCCCCCTCTCACCCTCACCTACTCTAGACTCTTCTCCCACCCGTGGGGCTCCCTCCTTCTCGCAGTGCATCCCAACTCCGCCCATTCTTTGGTGGTCACTTCACATCCCACCTCCCAGGGTGGGGGGGCTTCCCTCTCTGCTCCAGAAAGTTCTCCCCACCCCCCTCCTCAGAACCCCAGCAGCACTCAGAGCCAGAATCTAGGGCCCTAGGAATTGCTTCTTTTCTTAACCTTTGTTTTGTGTCAACTTTTCCTCCCCCAGGCCCACGGCAAGGGCCTTGGAGGGAGGGAATTGAAAACCTCCTGCGCTACCCACTGCCTTCAGTACAGTGAGGATCTGGGGCCTGAGGGAGAGGGAGAGGGAACAGAGAGGACAGACACAGAGGCTCAGAAAGAGAGACAGAGAGAGACTAAGAGGATTAGACCATGACTGGTCAGAGATAGAGAAAAGCACACGGTAACAAACAAGTACCAGGCAGAAAGAGAGAGAGAGGGAAAAAAAATTTGGAGGGAGCCCCAGAGTCTCTGCCTCAAACCCAGACTGCTGGAGCCGAGTCCTTGGGACCCGGTGCTGGGCACGAATGAGCCTCACCTGAATCCTCTGTCCAGGGAGACGCACTTTGCCTCGTGCTGACAGAGGTTCATCCCGGGCACGCAGTGGTCGATCACCTCGTCGCACAGCTCACCTGGTGGGGCGGGTAGAGAGAACCCAGGCATCAGGGAGGGTACCGGGGGGATGCCCTGGCTAGAAGTCAGGTTCATCCAGCCCCTGGCCAGGAGGGCACGGGTATCAGGGGCCCTGCATTTGCTCTTTTGGCCTCTCCTTTCTCCTGTGCCTCAGCCTCGATTTCCCTGGCAGTGACCATGGGAAGACTGCAGGACCTCACCCGGGCACGGTCACTGCACCACCATTTAACTATCTCACTTGATTATTTAGGGGGGGCGGCGGCAGCTGAAATCACCCCTGACCTTGGGCTATGCTTATTTATTTTTCCTTCCACACCCATGTGTGGAGCACCTCCCGTGTGGCAGCGCTGTGCTGGGGACACAGCCGTGACCTGGCCCTGTCCCCCCTCTCCCCACCATGGCTAGTGCGGGGGGTGTATCTACAAATAAGCAGGGAATTAATTACAACACAGAGCTGTCAGCGCGATGACCGGAAAACTCAGTGGAAACCCAGAGGCTTCCTGGGGGAGGGGACAGCGCTTAGCTCAGTCCACCTGTTACAGATAAGTAATAACCCCCTTGGATTTTCTCCGAGAAGAAAATATGGAAAGAATGTGAAGTTCTGGTCTCTGGATACATCCCCTTTGAAATTCACAGTGTCGGAAAATGCCTAACAGGCCATAAATACCCAAGGATACAAGCCCTGAAATACTCACACCACCTGAAAGTGTGTTTTGGGAATGTGGGAGGTAAGATAGGACGGCAGGGGAGAGGTCCCTGGCAGATGCATCTCTGAGCTTTGCGCTTCCTCACATTCCACCCCCCGGCAAGCCAGGTGGAGAGGGATCTAGAAGAAACAAACTTCCAGCCAGGGAGGTTCATTCAGAGGACAGGCGTGGGCAGGAGAAGGCAGCCTGGGCCGCGGCTCCCAGGGGACAGGGCAGAGGACGGTCCTGAGGACGGCCGGGGAGTAAAAGCATGACAGGCATAGCCCCGGCGTCTGTTCTCTGTTGTGGTGAGGATAAGCTGACTCCCACCCCGTCCTCATTTTGCCCTGGTCTCTCAAGACCACAGAGAGCACTTGTGTGCCTTCTAAGCCTCCCCTCATCTGCTGGAGACACCCAGGGAGGTGTCTGTGGGGGACACTTTTTGACGTTTTCTGGCACAGACAAAACCACTACGTCCCATTCTCAGGAACAAAGTACAACAAGCCAGAACTGCACCCCGGTCCACGGCAGACGCAGGCAGGAAACCGCCTTAATGCGTGTTTCCTCAGCTCCCTCCACCCGTGCCCATCTGCCCACCGTCAGTTCAGACCCGAACGGAGCATGACCACAATGCAAGTGCCTCTGTGCTGGTTTCAGACACCACCAGGGCTCCAGGGTTCCCGAAGGAGGGGATGAACATGAACCCAAATGAAGACAGCTGAAAGGGCCCTGGGGAACTGTTCAAAGTGGGGAGGAGCTAGTGATTTGCAGGGGGTGGGGTGAGGGGTGGCAGAGGGTAGACAAGCTAGAAGAGAGAGGGCCTCTGGGAAGCCCCTCATAACACAGTACCAGGTTGTGGGGGTTCAAGACTTTGTCCAGAGGGGGACAGGAGGTGGAGTCTTTGGAAGAAGCTAAGAAAGTGGTACTCTTCGAACGCACGACAAGCCACAGCCTGCACTCAGCAACCCGCACTCGGGCGTCAGGGGGCTCACCTGTGTAGTCTGGTGGGCACACACACACATAGGTGTTGATCCCGTCCACACAGGTGGCGTTGTTCTCACAGTCGCTGTCCTCGCAGTCATCTGGGTTGATCTCACACCGCTGCCCCTCGAAGCCCAGGGGACAGGAGCAGCTTTGGGGATGTGTGGGTGCGAAGAGGGGAGCCGTGGATCAGGGAGAGGGGTGGGTTGGAGCGGCAGAGGGGAAGGCGGAAAATAGAATCAGTCAGGTTTCTCCTCTGGATGGAGGTCCTGGACAGCACGGTGGACCCCGGAGGTCTTGGGGTCCTGAGCAGGAAGACCCTTAGGAGCCTAAGAGGGCATTTCATCTAGCCCCCTGTCTCTGGGCAGTATTCCGTCTCCCCTGGCCCTGGATGGCTACCTCGCCAGGGGGCAATTCCCGTCGGCCCTGCCTCTTTCACCACTCCCCCTGCTGGATGTAGTTTCCTGGGTAGAGCTTAAATTCCTCCAGCTGTCTCCTAAGCAGCCTCTGGATAGGCTCTTTTGCAGACAAGGAGAGAAAGAGCAAAACGAACCCTGCCCTTTTGGTGATTTTCTACTCAAGGGCAGCCTTTGTATCTGGAGCAGGACGTAGATCAGGCTCTGCAACCAGGTTTCTTAGGAGTTAAATTCTGCATCTCAGTTTCCTTATCTGTTGACTGGTGCTATTATCTACCCCCTGCAGGGTGGCTGCAGGCATTAAATGAGATTATACAAGTAAAACGCTTAGAAGGGTACACAGCACAGCGAAAATGTTCAGAACATGTTAGCTAGATTTAGTTCTAGGCGAAACTACCCACCTCCTTAACCTTATTCTCAGGGATGCCATTTCTCCCTGTCAGGTATTCCTGCTACTTCTGAGCCCCCTCCAGCTTCTGGGGGCTGAGGGAAGGGTGGGAGGGCCCCTCTCCTGCCAACACTTCCTGGTGAGCCTGGCTTAACACGCCATTGATCAGTATGATGCATTTCCTTAACCTGTCTCTGGAGTGTTAAACCTCTTGGATAAAAACCTCAACCCCCGTCCTCTGCCCGACCTTGGCCACTTCCCCAGGATTAGACATGCAAAGTCAGTCAGCACTGATGAAGTCGGTTCTGGGCAGCTGACAAGGGGCGAGGGGGCGCTGGGAGGATGCAGGTGGGAGCCGAGCGTTTGATTAAAGAAGCGCTGCAGGGAATCTCACTCTTTCTGTGGCCCATCCCCCCTTGTCAGGGACCAGGGACATACACCCCCATCCACGAATGTGTGTTCCAGCCTCAGACCTGGAATTCCAGGCCTCTCTCCATTTCAGAGACTGCTCTGACTTGGGCATTTAGCTAAACAACGACACTAAACTAATAGGAAGTGGATTTTTGTGGTCCTAGAATCCTAAATAACCTCCTTCCCTCTGTGACCTGAAAACTGGGTCACATTCTCTACAAAAGGCGGGGGGAAGGGTCCTCGGGCCTGAGCTCTGGAGCTGGAGCAAAATGACTCTAAGTCCTTTTTGTTTCTCTTAGGGACCCTGGCCATTCATGAAAAAGGTCATTTCTTCAGAGCCAGACAGTGGGTAGTTTTCCAAAGATCTTAACCCACAGTGTTGCCTATTTTCCTCAAATGAGTTACTCTGACTCTCCCCGGAGCCTTAGGACCGCATAAATGTGGGGTGAGAGTGACTGGTCAGGAGAGCAGGGGTTGCTCATGGACTGGACAGAGGGTGGGAAAGAGGCTAAAGTTTTTTCCTGTCCTCGCTGGAAACCTTACCAGAGGTAGGGGCGGTGGGGGAGGTGGAGCTATCAAGGATATCTCAAGAGCAATGTGTGAGCTGTAGGGACAGCTCTCTTTTGAGCAGAGGGACAACGTGTCAAGACTGGAGAAGCATCTGTATGAAGAGGTAGGTGATGCTTCCAGAATTCTGACCAGTAAGAGGTGTCATGGATTGAATTGTGTCCCCTCAAAAAGATATGTTGAAATCTTAACCTCCCCCCACCACCCAGTACTTGAGAATGTGACCTAATTGGGAAACAGAGTCACTGCAGCTGTCATTAAGTTAACTGAAGACCACATTCACCGGAGTGGGGTGGGCCCCTAATCCTATATGACTGGTGTCCTTATAAGAAGACGGCCGTGTGGAGACAGACACAGGGAGAAGGCCACGTGTAGCTGAAGGCAGACACTGGAGTGATGCAGCTGCAGGCCAAGCAATGCCAGAAACTACCAGCAGCCACCAGAAGCCAGGAAGGGGCGAGGAAGAATCCTCCCTTGCCGGTTTCAGAGGGAGCACGGCCCTGCTGACACCTTCAGTCTGGGCTTCTGACTTCCAGAGCTGTGAGAGAATCCATTCTTTGGTTCCAAGCCCCCCAGCCTGCAGTACTTTGTTATGGCAGCTCTAGGAAACAGACAGAGGAGGGACAAGGGAGCAAAGCCTCCGTCCGAATAGCTGGCTCTCCCTTTGCCAGCCTGCCAGGTGCTGCCCTGAGGGGCAGTGCTTTCCTGCTGCTTGAGGATCCCACACGAGCTATACCATCCCAGGGGTGTGGGCCACATTGCCTGCACCCTCCACCCCATTTTCCTAATCCTGTGGGTCTGGGCCATTTTCCTCGAAAATTAAGTCCTAAAAATACTCCCAGTTCCTTTGAAATCCTCAACAACGGAGGGTGGAGACGGGTCCTTCCGCTCACCTGCAGAGAGGGGAGCAACACAGTCGCCTGCAGGGGGCGCTCCTGTCCCTTGCCGAGGCGGGTCCCTGGGCTGTGGGGTGGCGGTGAGGGGGCACAGGGGGCGGGGGCAGAGCCAGGCTTTCAGTCCTGTAGGCGTGATTCCTGGCTGAGGCCAGGTGGCCACCACCATGAGATTTCTGGGTAGTTTCTCCCCCCACCCCCCGGGGCTCTCAGTGGGTGAGAGTGTGTTGTTTGGCCTGCTCCAGGCAGGAAAACGAACTCTGCCTTGCATTTCACATTTTAAGAGTTGATTCTGATGGGGCTGGCTTGACAGATGGACACGTGGGCGGCTGGGTTCCCTGGGGAGAACCCAGAGCCCAAAACCTGATGTCCTTCGCAGAACACGCAGCAACCCTGGTCAGAGGGCTTTTGATAATTAATTGTTTGCAACCTGAGCGCTAAGACCTCCGCACACAGCTTGCCACCAGATGCCCCCCCTTTACCGCCTGACCCGCTGGCTCACTGGGGGTGCCAAACGGGCCAATTGCCACTGGTCTGCTTTGCCAGGGTAGGGCCCGGGAAACTGGACATGTGCACACAGCTGGGAGGGTGGGAAGCAGGGAGGGGCCTGAGGTTTGGCAGAGCGGCAGAAGGCCCGCTCCAAGGACAGGGGTGAGAAGACCTTAAGTGCCTTCTACCCCTTTTCTTCCTGAGCTCTTAATGCCAGGGAGGAAAGAGGTGAGGCTTGGAGACTCAGGAATGAGTGTCAGGATATGGGACCTAGAGCCAATCAATTCTGTGCCTCAGTTTCCTCATCTGTTAAATGGGGATACTACCTACTTGTACCGGATAGGGTCCTCGTGAGGATTTAAATGAGGCTTAGATTCCCTGCCTGGCACATAATGAGCATGTAATCAATGTCACCTATTATTATTGTTTTTTTTTAACACAGAAAAGAGTGGTGGAATTACCAGGCTGGCAGGTCTTTGAGCCATTATCCCATCCTACCCTGACTTTAGCCAGCAACTGTGGCTTCCCTCCTCCTGGCTCTGAGACGGACTACCTGAATTCAGATTCCTGTACCAACGCTCACTGTGTAACTGCGGACAAACGATTTATCCCTTTGATGCCTCGACTCCCTTATCTATACAAGAGGGATAGCAGTAGCTGCCTTATAGGGAGTGAAGAGCCTTGGAGTCATTCACATAAAGGGCTGGGCAGAGTGTGGGCACACACGGGAGGCACATAGCTGTGCTTCCTCAGCCTGCCCCAAGAGCCTGACCATGAAGACTGAGGAGGGAGGGCCCAAGGGTGAGCTGTTACCTGAACCCATCGCTGTGGCTCTCGCTCAGGTGGCAGGTGCCTCCGTGCAGACAGGGGTTCTGGAGGCAGGTGTTGATGGGCACAGTGCAGTCTTTTCCCTGAGGAGCAGGAGAGAGAGAAGCGTGTGGTTAGGGAGGCTTTCTGTGGCTGCCATGACGAAGAGACCCCTGTGGGTTCCCAGCATCCTTTGGAATGAGGTCAGGGAGATGGAGGCCCTCCCTGGGACAAGCCTGCTGTGTGACCCAGAGAAAGCCCGAGGGAGCCCTTGCCTTTGGTCACTCCACAGTGAGGAGGGGAGGAATGCTGAACTCAGGAGTCTGGGCCCCAGCTTCACTACTTCCCAGACTTCACCTGCTTTTCGCCATCCTACCCTGTAGGCCAAGAGCAGGGGCTTTGGAGCCAGGAAGACCTGGTTTCCTATTCCAGCTTCACCTCTTCCTGGTTGCTTGACCTTGATCTTGTATAATAAGCCTTTTAACTTCTACAAGCCTACCTCATAGAGCTCTTACCAGAATTAAACTAGATCTTTCAATAAGGAAGTGCTTAATATTACATAACACATTTAGCACATAGTAGGCATTCTATAAATACCAGTAGATGATATTATTACTAGCCTCACTGAGGCTTAACGGTAATCCACAACTTGTAGGGTGGACTACGGCTGAAGTGTGGCCCACAGACCTTGGCCCTGTAAAGTGACAGCCCCCCCCCAGAGAGTCAGCTTTGATTGGTCTGGACGTGGGCCCAGGTGTTGGCATTTACTCTCAAGTTCTGCAGGTGATCCTGATGTTAGGCCAGATTGAGATCTCCTGTGAGACAGAGTTTTGGGTGGAGTGGGATTCCTTTGGAGCAGGCCCAGCTGAAGGGGACCCCTGTAAAGTGACAGGTGGGG
Organism: Neophocaena asiaeorientalis asiaeorientalis; assembly: GCF_003031525.2. NCBI lineage: Eukaryota > Metazoa > Chordata > Mammalia > Artiodactyla > Phocoenidae > Neophocaena > Neophocaena asiaeorientalis. The sequence continues at coordinate 6,233,581 of NW_020173979.1, read as the reverse complement.
AAGAGCGTGTGTAGGTGGGGAAGAGCGTGTGGGCAGAAGGAACGGCGAGGGCAGAGGCACTGTGCAGGGAGGCTGAGACAGAGACTGTGGACGTCAAGACCCAGCGTCCCAGGGAGCACTGGTCCTCTGCGTCCAGCTTCTCCCCTGGGACCCGTGGATCAGTGCTGCACCCAAGCCTTGGCCGGCGGTCCTCGGGAGGACCCGGGGGGTCTGGTGGCGGCAGGGAGGCATCTGCTGCGTTTGTTTCTGGGCTGTGGGCTCGGCGTGGGCGCCGTGCCGGGCGGGGGTGATTGCGGGAGTCCAGCCACACCACCTGCTCGCCATCTGCCTGAGAAAATCCTCTTCCCCGCTCTGCTGCCGCCGCCAGTGCCCGTGAGGAGCGGAGGACTCTGCCGAGTAGTGCCGCCTTCTCACTTTCTCCACGCCGAGCCTCAGGCCCTGTCTCCAGCAATCTGAAGGCAGGCCCGCGTCTGTCTGCTTCCTCTTCGAGCCCCGTCACCAGCAAAGGGCCCGTCAGAGGTTTCTTGGAGGGGACACGGAGAATGCAGTTCGGGTTGGGGTCTGGTTGTATCCTAAACCAGAGCCACGTGGGATCCCTTTCAGAAAGTCCATGCGTCGATGGAAACTGCGAGGCTCATTCTCACTGTCATTTACGGAGCGCATTTTCTGTTCCAGGCATTTACAGAGCACATTTTCTGTTCCAGGCCTCACGCTAAGTTTTATATTGCGTATAATGTTCGTAACACCCCTGCAAGATTGGTATGGTCGTTATTACCTGCATTCTAACAGAGGGAAGGCAGACTTGGAAAGTGAGGTGCTGCACCCACGATCGCACAGCAGTAAGTGGAACAGGCACAGCTGAACCCGACATCCAGTCCAAAGCCAGCGCCGGGAACCGCGATGCTATGCTGGGCACTTATTCTGCCTCTCTCAAAACACAGCCTCTGCAGTTAGGCCGGTCTGAATGCACGTGTTAGTCCGGCTACTGCTACGTGCCTTGAGGAAATTACTAGTTCTCTCTGAGACTTTTCATCATCTGTAAAATGGGAATAATGATGCCTACCCCCACGGAGTTAAGGAATGATTAGAAATCACACTCATATAAGGCACCTGGCAGGTAATGGTAGCTCCATAATTAAGAGCTATTCAGAGAATGACCATGCTGATCATGGGGCTCTGAGACATAGCTGAATGTGGGTAATTAAAAGACTTTTTCAGGTCTTTGGTTCTTGCTAAGTAGTTCACGTGTGTGCACATGCGTGCGTGTGTACGTGTGTACGTGTATGTGTGTGTGTGTGTGTGTGTGCAGGGGCGTGGGTCTGGGACTCCTGTGGGTGTAAGGCCTGGGGTTGGCTGCCCGGGGCAGGGAGGCTGTCCGACCGGCCTCATAGGAAGCCTTTGGCTCTCTTGTCTCAGGCTCAGGCCCATAGGTGGCACTCTGACACTGTCTATTGGGAGCACAGCTACAGCTGAGAAAGCCACTAGGGAGCCCTGTTCCCCAGCGGCAGTCTGCCCCTCAAGCTTGTCACTATACACATAAATCCCCCTGGGGACAGGACACCCGGGGATGCCAGCTCCCTTCTGCTCAGCTTTACCAGGTGGGTGCATCAGACAGGCTGGGGACTGTCTTGAAATTCTCGACGTGCCTAGTGCCTTTAGATGGGTGCCCTGGGATGGCTGGAATCTGGGAAGCCAGGAGGGTCCTGGGGAAGAGGACCCAGTCACGGCTTTGCTGACCCCAGTGAGGTGCAGTGAGGGGTTCAGCTACTCAGGAAACCTCCAGGCGAAAGTCGGTGGGGGGGGGCTTTGGAATCATGTAGCCCTGGGTCTTAACCCAACCCTACTGCTTACAAGCTTGGGCCAGTAAGTCAAGCCCTTTCAACAGTCTGAGGCTCAGTTTCCACATCTGTAAAATGGGAATCGGTAAGTCCTTCCTCACAGGGGAAAAGATGACTAAAATGCCAAGCAGAGTGCTTGACACATCATCCATACTTTACAGATGTTAATATGGAGGCAGGATAATGTGTTCTAGATGCTGCTGGGTGAGAAGAAAGGAGGGAAGGGTTATTCTGGAATTAGCCTGGATTTCTGGGGAGGACAGGAGAACTGGGATCTCTATCCCAGCCCTTGTTGGCTGATCTGAGCCTGTCAACCGTGAAGGCTGGCCTTTTAATCCTCCATCCCTGTATCCTCCTCAAGCTGGCACCAGTGCTTCCAGGGCTGGCTGTCTTGAGGACAGGGAAGGGAGGTGGGGGGAGGACCTGGGAATCACCCTGGAGGGAGGTCAGTGTGGTGGGTTCAAGGGATGCCTCTACTTGGAGGTACTTTAACTCTCAGAGACTTAATTTCCCCATGTTCAAGAAAGAAAATACAAATATTACATTTCCTCCTTATCTCACTGCATCACTGTCGAGACTATATGGGGTCCTCTATGATGGGTGTGAATGTGATACAACTGGGCAGCCCCCAGCAGTGCTGGGGAGAACGGGAGAGTTGCTGGCAAATGCTGTTTTGGAGTGACCTGTAAAGTGGACTTATCCACTGTCCTTGGAGTAGGGAGGGTCGGCAGTGAACAGTGCCCCTCCCTGGGCCATGGATGGTAGGGGGCGGGGCCTCCTGTCATACCTTGTAGCCATAGGGGCAGGCGCAGCGGTACTGCTCCACGGGATCCTGGCTACATGTCCCGTTGTTCTTGCACGGGCTGGAAAGGCAGGCATTGCACTTGGCCACAATGTTGATGTCCACTGGCCCTGGACAGCAAAACCAGAGTGTTGGTGGCAGGTCCCCAAGTAGGCTCACTGTCACACCTCCCTCCTCCTCTGCTCTGGCCCCTCCCTCAGTCAGCTACCAGCCCCTCCCATCTCTGTCCAGAGGGCAGCTGGCCCTCCGCAGCCAGCACATCCAGTCCAGCTAGAGTCCCATTAATTCAGCCATCATCCAGAGAGGAAAAAAATCACAGCGGGACATCATTCAGAAGCACTTCTCAGTCAAATCAATTACTGTAATTAGCCTGATCTGATTCTGGTGCTAATCTGTAAACAATGCACCATAATTAGAAACCCCTTGTGTATCTCTTTATGTTCGGGGAGCTCTGGGCCCAGGCTCCATTTGGACCTCTCATTTTTCCTTCCCCAAACACCCCACCTCATAGTCTGTGCAGGGCTAAGGAGGGCACAGTGCCTGGGCCAAAGGCACACATCACATAGGAAGTTCCCCTTGTAGAACCCTTGAGTCGGCAGGAAGAAGTAAGAAATGGGCCCGGAAGACACAGCAACGATGCTGATGAGGGATTACCGTTTCAACTGTGTCCTGCTCTCCTCGGCCATCAGGGCTGGAGGGAGGGAGGCCACGTCCCTACACAGAGCTTTGTAACGGGCTGTGCTACCGCTGCAGCCAGTGTTGACAAAGCCCTGGATAATCAGGCCCTATTTCATGTCAGGACTTTAAATGATCCCAGGATAACAGTCATCAGTTTGGAGATTGGGTTGAGATTGACCGCAGGGTGAGTCTGACCATTTGTGGGTGGGGTGAACAGAATGGGCTGATTGAGAACCAATGCCAGCTGGCTCAACTCTGGCTTCACCGAAGAACAGAGACATCGTCTGTTCCAGGGAGGCTATGTGTTCCAGGGACACAATGAAGTTTTAAAGGTAAAGTGTACCTGTAAATCAGAATAAACATTGAGGCCTTAGGTGATGAGCAAAGGACATTAACAGGCAAGTGTGTAGTACAAACGGAAAGTAAATTTTGGGGAAAATAAATAGTTCCCCCAATAATCAAAAACAAAATATGAGGGGATATAATATTTTACCTATTGAATTAGCAATGATTGCAAAATGAGATAAAAGAATGCAAGGGTCTGATGAAAAATGCACTCAAACGATGCTCCTGGGAGTGAAAATTGGTTACAACCCTTTCTGGAAATCAATTTGACGTTAAGTGTGAAAACCTTGACAATGACCATATACTTTGGCTCAGTAATTTCTGTTCTCTGAATCTTATTTAAGGACATAATTTTAAATAGAGAAAGACATTTACGCAGCCGTGGTCAGAAAAAAATTGGAAATACTCTGAAAGTTCAAAACCAGGAACTGGTTAAAGAAGTTATGATGGAGTGTTACAGCTTGGTGGTTGAGACCATGCACTCTGGAATCAGAAAGACCTGGAATTCTCTTAACTGTGTGATCTCGAGAAGTCATCTAACCTCAGTAAGCCTCGGTTTCCTCATTTTTAAAAGTAAGAATACTAATAAAGTAGACTCCACAGAGGTGCTGGGGAATTAAATAAACGACTCCATGGAAAGTGAGAATTAAATGAAATAATACATGAAAAAGTGCCTAACATAATGCCTGCCACATAATAAGAACCCAGTAGTAGTTTATCATGATATTCATGCAGTCAAATCAAAATCTCATGTGCCCAAAATGTGCTGTAGTAAAACGCTTATGCTCTAAGATGGTTGGGTAAAAAATGCAGGTTAGGGCTTCCCTGGTGGCGCAGTGGTTGAGGGTCCGCCTGCCGATGCAGGGGACGCGGGTTCGT
>NW_020173979.1:6210788-6228986 GCF_003031525.2 Neophocaena asiaeorientalis asiaeorientalis | reverse complement strand
AAAAAAAAAAAAAAAAAATGCAGGTTCAAGATTTTCTCAACTACGCAAAAATATGTAGAGTAAGAGGTCAACGAGGAATATGTAGAAATGGCAGCACAGGGACTTAGGGGAGCGAATGACAAGTGGACCCTTAGATACAGGTCCACATCAGTTTCAGCATCGATTTTAGAAGTCACACCTGTTGAGATGCCTAGCTCTGACAGGCTGCTGGAGACACAGCAGACCCTGCAGGGGGCAGGGAGGGGCGGAGGGGTGAGTCAGCACCTACCTTTGCACTGGAAGCGGTGGGTGGGGGTGGTGAGTAGGAGTCGGTCAGCCATGGGCTCGGGGCTACTGCAGCGGGCGATGCCAGGCTCCTTGTACCCGGCCTTCACCCACTCCGAGAGCCAACGCAGGCTGCAGTCGCAGTGGAGTGGGTTGGTTCCCAGTGCCCTACGAGGCAGAGCAGGAAGTCAGGCTCCCCCGCCCAGCTTGGCCCATAGACCCCGTGGTCTTGGTCCTCTGGAAAAGCAGGATTTTCAGACTTTGGCTAGATTGGGGGTGTCTGACAGGAGGACCATCAGAGACTTCACTGGGGTGAAGTCAGTAACTCCAGACTGTACCTCCAATCCCTGCAGATGTTTCAACCCCACCCAAGCCCCTCCCATCCCTCAGGCTTTGCTCTCACCTACCCTGGTAAGATTCCATCCTCAACTCACCCCCAATCTCAGACCCTCCAGGAGGCTCCCTGGACCTCTGGCCATTGATGTTCTGGCTCTCTTGCCCCACTAAAGGTTGCACTGGAGGATGTACTCTGCAGAGAAGGTTTTGATACCCAGCAACCTAGGAAGCAGCTTCAGACCACTGCAGGAGCTCAGAACATGCCACCCCCAAATATGCTGCCTCGTCTATCGACTATTTTGAGGTGAAGGCACTTGAGAAACAGCGGATGCTGCTTCTAGCTAAAAGCAGGTCATATTTCCTATGAGAAAGGTACCCTCCCCGGGCCAGGAAGAGAAGGGCGTTGATACCAAAATGGATCTGTACAAACCAACCTACTAAAATAACGCTGATCTTCCATCAGTTTCTGCGTGATTTCCTAGTCCCGGTCCCATGATTTACCGCCCCCAGTCCAAGCTCCTCTGTCGTGTCAGAGCCCCATGCTTCATCATTCTTTGTGTAAAAATGGTATATAAGCTTTGGGGCCCCATGGCTTCTTTGGGTTTTCATCCTCCTTTTGAAGACTCCCACATACACATAAAAATATTAAATACATGTGTATGCTTTTCTCCTGTTAAGCTGTCTTATGTCGGGCCGGCCACAAAGCCTAAGACACTAGAAGGAAGGTTCTCGTCCCAGGCACCACTCAGCTTACAAGTGCAGGGGAGGGAAATGGTATCATCCAGTGAAGACACCTCCAAAGTGCTGTTTGAGGCCGAAAATACGAAAACTTCTGCTGATTTTTAACCATAGCCTTTAACATTTCTATTTTTTGAATGTTTTATGATATGCATACATAATATATCAGTGTTGTATATGATATATGCACAATACAAAAATAATTAAATATACAGACAGCAGGTATACAAACTCAAGCATTTTCACCGGCAGAGGTATGTAACACCTAGTATTTATGGGCCTCAGTCTCCCCTGTGTAAAATGGGAGGGGACTACCTGATGCCAAGTGTAGAAAGAATATGTGCTTTGGCGTCAAGGCAAACGTGGATTTGAACCAGGCCTCTGCCACCTACTAGCTGTGCAACCCTTGGACCAGTTCTTCAGCCTTTCTTAACTTCAGTTTCATCACGTCTAATAAGGAGATAAAAATGCCTTACTGCTGTAAGAAATATATGAGATAATTCATCTAAAGTGTTGAGCACATAGTAAGAGTTTTATGTTCGTTCTTATTAAATATTTACATTGTTTACATAATTGATTATGTCTTTGAAGGCATCCGAAGCAGAGAACACACAATGTGCACAATGTGGGTACATTTTTGTAAATAAAACACACTCTATTCATATGGAAAAAACCATACTGAGGTGGTAGCACTGATAGTATTATCTCTGGCATTATAATCTTTTCTGTTTTGAGGAGATGCTCGTGGGGGAGAAACAGGGCTACTTACAGATGGGAAAGAGAGGTCAGGTCATTGAAGGAGCCTTCGGGAACGCTGGAGATGTCGTTGCCATGGAGGGTTCTGAAGCAGAAGCACAGGTCAGAAAGTTAACCCCCAGTAACAGCTCTGAACTCAGTACACTCTCTTGGCGTCCCAGGCTGGCCCAGCCATGCCTCTGAGCACGCAGAGCCCTACTGCCAGCAGCAGGAGGGGACCTCTCCTTCATGTCACGTACACTGATGTTTCCGTGCCCAGATCAGCAGCAGGGATGTTGGGAGTAGAGGGTTAGGGAAAGACAAAGATGAATCAGACGGACTTGGGATGGAATCAGAAATCAGCCCCTTTCAGCTGTGGGACGTTGGGTCAGTTACTTTCCTTTTCCTGGCCTCCATTTTTGCACCTGAAACATGGAGACAGAGAGCAATCTAGTGAAGGCACTGGGGTTTCAGAAATAATGTGAAGAACTATGGTTGAGACCAGAAGTTCTGGAGCTGGGCTGCTTGCATTCAAACCCTGACTCTGTCACTTACCAGCTGTGTGACTATGGGGAAAGTTACTTACCCTCTCTGTGCCTTGGTTTCCTATCATAAAATGGGAATGAAAGAAAGTAAAAAGATTTGCCACAGAAGGTACCTTCAGTTGTGGGTGCATTAGTCCACGTAGAGCCTGGCATTTTCTAAGTACTAAATGGTTAACCTTATTAATATTTGTAAAAGGTCTTGAACAATGCCTGGTACAGATCAAGAAACTGGTTCCCTTCATATTCACCTAAAGAGATTTTAGGGAGATTGAGAAATGTTGTCAATCCCAGCTCAGAAGACAAAGGGAAGGGGGCACTCAGCTCCTGGGGAGACTCCCCGGAGCCGGACACTCATCTTTATGGGAAAGGGTGTGGCATTACCCACACACATATGTGGGTGTTGTTCTTGTGTGCACCTGAGTGCATTACCCGACAGTGCGTCCGAGGGCCCAGGCAACCTGCTTGGCTTTAATCATGGCTCTCTCCACCCTGCGGTGTAATAGCTGGGAGCTATGCTCACTTGCAGGGCGGTGGCACACACTGAGCTTTCAATAAGTGCCTGGAGAACAGGTTTTTGAAAAAAATGGAAGGAACACGGCCCTGCTGCTCAAGTAACAACATGAGCAAATCCACAATTCGTGGGTTATACCCTCCATGGAAGGATTAGTCATCCACTGCATACAAAAAAAAATCCCCAAACTGCTGACTCACTTTGGGACTGGCCCGTGAAATGCAAGGAGTGACATTCGTAGAAACTCAAAGGTTTCCTTAGTGGCTGCTGGGCACCGTCCCCTGGGCTGTGAAGGGAGCCCTAGTTAAACAAAGGGGGTGATTAACGTTGACTGTGAAAGCGTAAGCAGGATAGTAACTTATGAATCTGCTCTTCTGTTTTCCTTTTCACTGATGTTAGCTTGCCCTGGGTCTTTGGCTGAAATATAGATGTGAGCTTAATTACACTTAATAATGAGCAGGGCCTCTCAAGCTAACTGAGCATCAGGGCTAATACACATGCAGATTTCTGAGGCCCATTCCCAGAGAGTCTGATTCAGTGGGTCTGGGGTGGGGCCTGAGGTTATGCATTTCTAACACCCACGTGCCAGCACCCCCCCCCCCCCATCCCTGGTCTCCCTGAATGGCAGTGTGAAAGCTTTCACTGAAGCTTAGACAGCCAGGACAGCAGGATGAGGGTACCCAGTCCCCTAAACAGTGTTCGTGGAAGCTTCTCACCTCCCTGAGTAGGAAGGGGCTAGAAGCGCTTCCTCACACTTTTATCAGTACCATTTAGTCTCTAATCCATGTGGTTATTTATGAATCACACCGGCTCCCGTCTGCTATTAACTTGGATGACTTCACGGCTGCTTGCTGTTTGGCGGACGCACCCAGCCCCGCTGTTAATCATTTCCGAAGGCGGCTCGGGCTCTGGGAGAGGCACAAAGCCCTAATTTAAAAACACCAAATGACCCAAAGGCAGCTTTGGTACTGTGACCCCTGCAAGTCGCACTCCCATTTATTACGAGCTGATCCGCTGAGGTCTCTATAAACTGCAGAGTAATGGGGCTGTGATTTACTGGGACAACGCTAAAGAAATCTGCCTACACTGCTCGTTCTGGCTCCTGGTTTGGCCCCCAAAGAAGGACTCTTGCACGTCCAACCACCCTCCTAAAGGATGCCAGGGGAGTGGCACAAATGTGCCCTCCCAGGAAGCACTAAGCACTCCCCCTTTCCCTCTCGTTCTCCCTTACACCTCACAGGGAGCTGGTGCAGGCAAGCAACTCTGAACTGGGAATGACTCACCTTCAAGCATCCGGGACTCTTTTTTCCCTCCTGACTCTTAGGAGGTGTTAAAGGAAGACTAGGGAATTTCAGGATGCAGATGACGACATCATGAGAGCAACTGGAGGGCATAACCATTCCCTGTCAGTTCTGGGTTGCCTGAATCTGGGTCTCCGAATCTCTAGGTGCTCACAGTTTGTATGACAGATGACGGAAACTATCCTCATCCTAAATGTGGGATGGGGTGGGTGAATTCTCTTCTGAGCAACACAGGCCACTCCCAGGTGACCTGGGGTTTAAGGTCTGGAGTCAGACAGCCTGGGTTCGAATCCCTATTCTAATAATCACTGTCTGTGTGACCTGAAACAACTGACATTATTTCTGTGCCTCAGTTTTCTCATCTCTAAAATAGAGGAATTCTTAGTATCTACTTATAGTAGATACCTTTTGGGGGGTATGGGTTGATCAACATCATTCTCCTCTTTCCTGTAACAGTTCCTCCCTCTTCCATTAGGGAATCACCCCTCCCCACTTTTGAGTCCAAGTGGTCTGGCCTCATGAGCAGAGCTATGGACCAGGTCTGCCCAATCGGAGTCACAGTGATTGATTTGAGGTTGAGTATGTGACCTAAGTAGGCCACTGAGAGATATTTCTGGGGCTTTCCTTGGAACTACTAGGACAGAGACAGTTTCATTTTGAGAGGCAGAAAGAGATGCATTTCTGACAGTACCACTGGAGTACCTGCATCCAGCCATAGAATCTAATCCCTACTACTGCATTTTTCAGTTACCTGCATCGATAAATTCTCTTTTTCTGCCTAAGGTGGTTTGAACTGATTTTCTTTTCCTTTAGTCAGGAAGGGATCTAATATACTGCTTCCTAAGCTAGGATTTAAAGATACAATACAAGTGGTTCAGCTGGTGCAGGACACACTGCAGGGCCAGCACACGGTAAGCCCTCACTCGGGTCAGCCACGATTATTGCAAGCATCATCACGACTCCTTCCCCTCTGTGTTCTTGGACATATTTGGGGCCATTCCTCTCAAGGCGTTACCCGCTTAGAGTAGAAGCGTGAAGGTATGCAGCCTATCATCCCAAAGGAGCCCCGTGGAGGATTCCAGGAGACACACTGAATTTTACCAGAGCTGCCCTGTGTCCATCACCTTTCGGCCCATGTCTTTCATGCCACCCCACTCATTAATTCTCATCCCAGGCCTCTCTGGGCAAGGAAAAAAACACTCCATTTCTAAAAAGGCCGTGTCCCCCCCCCGCCCCAGTCTTCAAGAAAAGTCTGAAACGAGAGGCAATAAAAATAGATGATAACCTACAACGGAGCAGGATGGAAGGTGGTAGAACACTGGGCTAGAAGCCAGGAGACGTGGGTTCCAGCCTTGGTTCTGCTCCCACCTTATGACTAGTCGGCCGCATCTCCTCCTGTTCTCACACCCAGAAGCCACATTCCAGCCACACCTGGAGCTTCCTGTATATCCCACCCCTCCACCCCCATGCACATGCCCTTCCTGACTTCCAGGCTTCTGTCCAGTGCATTTATATTTTCCCTGCCTAGAATGTTCTTCACTCCTATCCCTATTTGGGTAACTCCCTCTGGCATCCCAGACTCACCCTTGGGAGCAGAAGTTAAGAGCAGTGATTCTGAGAGTAAACAGTCTTGGGTTCAAATCCCAACTTTACTCTCTCCTCGTTGTGTCACTTTGGGAAAGCTACTCAATTTTGCCAAGCCTCTGTTTCCTCATCTGGGAAATGGGGATAATGGTGGTATATTCTTCATAGAATTGATGGGAAGAGTGAATATGACGATGTAATAAAGCATTTAGCCCAGTGTGCAGTGCATAGTCAAGGTTTAACAAATGTCAGCAGTGATAACTATCTCTCAAAGTCTTTTTGATGGCCAGTACTGGCTTCCATGCCTCTCACTCGTATTCCTATGGCTCTTTCACAGGCATCACCCGGTACTGTAGTTGTCTATTTCCCGTTCTAGACCGTGTGCTCTCTGAAAGCGAGAACTGTGCTACATTCGCTATTTGCGCCCCACCTGCTGCGGCATTTAGCATAGCATTTAGCTCACGGTGGGCATTCAGGAAAGGAGGAAGAGGTGAATGATGTTGAGCAAGTCAATAAACCTTTCTGAGTCTGCCTCCTTGTCTTATAAATGAGTGGTTTGGACAGGGTTTCTGAGACTCACTCCCCACTTCTAAAATTCATAATTAAACTTTTTTTTTTTTTTTTGGTGGCACAAAAGGGCCAAACCAGGACCACAAGGAGTCACCTGATGTTCAACAGCTGGTCAAAAATGGAATGGGGTTGTCTGGGAAGTGAGCGAGCTCTTAGTCTCTGAAGGTAATCCAGCAAAAGGGCAAATGGAGCCCTTTGCAGAGATGCTGTAGGGAGGGTCCATGCCACCTGCTGAGCAGTGGTGAATAGCCGCATGTGCATAAACAGCAAACACAGTCTTATTTCAGGGAACAGGAGCTAAAACAATACGGATGATGACAATCCCGCTCGCTCCCTCACACGCACACACGGACACAGTCCTGGCGCTAACTGATTCCAGGTGGCCCTCCTGCAGCTGGGGCCGGGGGGTGACAGCTGGGACCACACGCACACCAGGCACGTGGCTTGGCGTGGGGCAAAGATCAGGGAACACACAGATCCCCGAAAAAGGACTAGAACGTCCAGGAGGATGTTCTCTTCTGGCTATTTTTAGATTAGGAGTGAGGTAGGAGAAGCACATTTTCACACAGAGTTTTGTTCTCAAAGCTCCTTGACCAATATCCTGTCTCTGAAATGTATTCATATCCACCCACCAACACACACACACACACACACACACACACACACACACACACACACACACACACTCCCCCTCCTCTCTCTCCTTCCTAAATGTCAGGTCTTTCTTGCTGCTTTCCAGAACACTTTTTGGCCTTCGTCTGTGGCTGAACCTTGCTGCTTATCCTCCTTCCTCACCCCCGACTGCCAGCATCCCTGGGTCTCTGGTTATTTCTGAACTTCTAATCAAATTAATGAAACCCGTTAGAAATGAGAAAAGAATATACGAATGACCACATGCAGTTACAGGTACTGCCATCTCTGATTTCCAAAATCCTGTTTTGCTTCCCAACCCTCCAAATTATAAATATGTTACTGCCTTCAGTCATCTTTAACTCTGTCTTCATTTATTACAGAAATGATTTGATATTACCCGTTAGCTATCAATGGTTTTTTTCATGTATGTGCCCATGTTCCCTTACAGTCCTTCTTTATGATTATCAATGTTATAACTGATATGGTTACAGTTACTAGATAGCAGTGTGGAAACCTGTCTACCACTTAGTGTTATGTGGAAAAAGAAACCTAATTTGTATATATGTTACAATTGTACATATATACAGTTATAATTGTAACAATATATAAATTAGGCTTATTTTTCCACATAATGCAATGGGGTAAACAGGTTCCTACTCTGCTATTAGTTTTCCTCTTTTAGTAATTGCACTTCATCGACTGGTTGCATCACGCTTTACTTAAATATTTCCCCACTGTGGCCTTCTGGGTAATATTTAAAATTTAGGTTAAAAATAACAGTGCAACCAAGCTCTTAATGCAGAGAACCTTTCTCTCGTTTTGGATACCCTTTCGTAAAAATTCCTAGATGTGCAATTACTGGGAGAAAGGATACAAATACCATAAAAGAAACGCAGCCCATAAACATTTTAATTTTTCCTGCCTTGGCCCTTATGCAGAAAATGGTTGCTCCCCACTGAGGTAGACAGTTGGAATGAGGGCCTCTAAGATCCTCTTTTATCTACAAGAGCCCATGATTCTAGAATGATGGTGCGAAAAGCCTACTCACTCTGAATTCAAGAAGCAAGCACAAGTGTGTTGGATGTTTTATGTGGACTCCTGGTGAACTAATGACAGCACTGGTTCTGGAGTGACACCAACGAGGTGCTGAGGAAGGAGGAAATCCTGGACAGGGGGGTGATGTGCACCCCACCACCCTGGTAGACAGACAGATGGACAGGCAAACGTTCTCTTTCTCCCTTCCACATGTTGAGCTGTCCCAACCAGAACTACTCTAATTATGAACATAGGCACACGGATCCCATTGAAATGGCAGGTCACACCCCCTGGCAGCCAAGCTATGCCCAGAACTTGGGGTGGTGGGGGGGGCAGCAGGTCCAGCCCCAGCCAATGAGATGAGCCCATCTCCCGTGGTGTTCAACTCGAAACAGGGAAATGGGTTCTGCTGATGTTTCCGTTCTCGAGCTCCCCAGAGAAGATAGATAATAAAATAAGTGACAGTAACAGATTGTACACTGTCAGCACGGGTACTTCTTTGCCCCCCACAGAATTGATTTTTAATAACAGCACAGATGACATGTGGCGGGAGCTGTCGCTGACACTGGTGTTTTGTGGGCCTCAATAAATCACATCAGCCTGGAGGCTCCGAAATGGACCTGCTCATTGGGTGCTGTTTGCTGACCGTAACTGGGTTCTGGGAAGGATCCCGGGGCTCTGAGTCAGGAGGCTGGATTCTGCAACCTCCTGACTGCTGAATCTTGGGCCAGCGACTTCACCAATCTGGGTCTCAGTTTTCCCATCTTTAAAATGGACATAACCCTCTCAACCACACAGCATTATGAGGCAATGACCGTGAAAAGCCCCATAAAATTATGGTTTTCACTATTATAGTCATAATGGGCCAGAAGGGAAAGAAGTTGATAGGTTTGGGGGCAGAGTGTCTGGCATCTCTGTTCTCATGGGAATATCAAAGGATCCTCCCTTGCCAACAAAATAGGTGCAAGATGGGCAGGCAGAAATATCAGGTGACAATGGGCCCAGGGTTGGGGTGGCAGTGAGGTGCCATTCCTGCTCTTGCAAGTGCTCACGTGAGAACAGTCACACCACATGAATATAAAGTGTCTACCATGGGCCAGAGCTGTGCTAAGTGCTTTACGTACAGTATCTCATTTAATCCTCATAAGACCCTGTGAGGCCATTACCATCGTTATCTGATTTCATGATGAGAAGACACACAGCTAGGGAGGGCCAGAGCCATGCCTGGAAAGCAGGGGACTCCATGGCTATCTTGCCTTTGCTCAGAGCTCATTTGCCTCAGTTGGCTGTCCACTACCCTTGTGTAGGCCAGGGACAGGCAGGTATCATAAGGTGACAAGAGATGGGTGGGTGATGTGGAGGCTGCAGACTGCAGAACTCTGTTCAAAGGGGCGGGACGGCTCAGCCCTGCAGGAATGCAGAGGGGAGCCCTGGGAGGCCAGGTCTCTCCATTTTCCAAGAGAGTGTAGAAGTCAGGATTTATATGAGAAACCTCCTGATATTTAAATGTTGGCAACTTATTAAAACTTTAAGGATGCTTTATGAGTCGACTCGGTTGCGAACGGATGGCTATGTGTGTGCGCCGGCCCTGGCCGCTGGCTTCCAGCTTGGGCTCTCCGCTGCATGAGCCTGGTTTCCTTGCGGAGGTTCACAGTTAACATCGCCCTTCTGAAGCCAGAGGGACCACCTGTGATGTAACGATCATCAGAAGAGCGGCCAAGTGCTGCACAGTGGGGGGTGCAGAATATAACTGCACAGAATCGCAGATCCTAATCCTTGCAAGGGATATGCTATGGATCCCATTTTGCACATAAACAAGTGGGAACTCAGAGGAGTTAGTGATGTGTGCCAGGTTCCACAGAGGAAGTGAGCGGGAGCAGGGAGTGACTGACTCTTAAGTATGAGCTCTCTCCGCCCCACTGAGCAAATTAAGAGTGTTGGGTTAGGGGAGGGATGCATGGCGGGCAGAGTGGGCTTTGAGCAAGGAAGAGCAGGCAACAGGAGTGCTCAGTCCTGCCTGCTGTTACCCAGCGAAGCATAAGTAGAAATCAGCACACTGGGGTACTCACAGCACTCGGAGGGACCGCAGCCCATTGAAGGAGTGGATGGGGATGCATCGCAGCCGGTTGTAGCTCAGGATCCTGTGGAAGAGGACACACAGGCTCTGTTGGTTCTTCCTATTCTTAGCTGCTGATACATGCATTGTCCACACTGGACCAGTCAAAGCAAACGGTTTCTTTACCCTCCCAATTTTAATAGACTGACAAAAAGCATCCTAGGGATAAGGAAAAGAGAAACATTCCCCATCACTCCAGGAAGCTCACTGGCTTCATTTCCCAGTTTCCTCATATGTTCCTTAGCAGGCTGGCTCCCTAACCAGCTTTGCCATCACCTCCATCTATTGTCAGATGGTGAGTGCCCACAGTATACAGAGCTAATGGGAAATAAAGGGGTCTGAGCAAAATATAATTGTGTAGGGAAACCCTCACTGGGGGAGAAAATTCACAAATCACAGAAGGTATTCCAAAGAGGAACTTTTTCAGAAGTAATTAGGTGTCAACTCCTCTCTAACTGCCCAGACAGTGGAGTTCTGACCTACTATGTTTTCCTTCTGATGATTAAGGTCTGCCCTGTGCTGGGTCAGCCACAGCCCCGAGGATCGTTAGAGCGGAGCATGTGAGCCTGAGGGGACAGAGGAAGGATGCCCTTAGTCTCAGGCCCATGTTAATCACAGCAGCTCACTATACTCACAGGGTGGAGAGGTGAGACATGTTACTGAAGGTGTAGTTGGTCAGCATGCCAATGCTGTTGTTGCTCAGGTCACTAGGAAAAGTAAGCAGGAGGGTCACATTGTACTGTTAGTTGCATCCAGAGGGGGTCATTCCCAACTTTCACACATGCATGCATGCCTGCTATCCATCCATCCACCCATCCGTCTGCCCGTCTGCCCACCCATCCATGCATCCATTCATCCATCCACCCATCCACCTGTCCATATGTCCGTCCACCCATCTGCCCGCTCATCTATCCATCTGTCCGTCTGCCCATTCATCTGCCCATCTGTCCATCTACCCATCCATTTGTCCATCCACTTATCTTCCCATCCATCCATCCATCCATCCACCCATCTGTCCATCTGTCCGTCCATGCATCTGTCCATCCACCCATCTGCCCATTCATTCATCTACCCACTCATCCATCCATCCACTGGTCTGTCTGTCCATATACCTATCTGCCCATCCATCCATTCATCCACCGCCCCCCACCTTCCCATCCATCCATCCATCCACCCCCTCCACCCACCTTCCCATCCATCCCCCTGCCCATTCATCCACCCATCCGCCCATCTGTCTATTCACCCATCTGCCCATTCATCTATATATACATCCATCTGTCCACCCACCCATCCATCTGTCTGCCCATCCATCCACCCATCCACTCATCCTCCCCGTATGTCCATCAGCCCATCCATCTATCTGTCCATCCACCCATCTATCATCCATCCATCCATCCGTCCATCTGCCACCCATCTGTCCATCTGTTGGCCCAGCTGTCCATCCATCTCTCTATCCACCCATCCATCTATTCACCTATCCACCCATTAGTCCAAATGTTCATTTTTTTTACTGAAGATTTACTCAATCAGTCATTCCACCAATTGTCGTTCATTCATTCATCTATTTATTCAGCTATTCAAACATTCAGTGGTGTCTATCCATCGATTTGATTCTACCAGCAAAACATAACACATAAGGTAACAATTTCTCCTTGTCGTAGTGCTTCTCCCCCCTGATCAATTCTCCTCATAGCCCCTCCACCGTCCCTCTCTTCCAGCATTCATTTATTCCATCTTATCAGATTCTCTCCTGGGGGAATGAGGTTGGTGGGAGTGTGGTCCTTTGCCAACTGCAAGCTCCAGCTTCTCCCCGAGGATAAATATCCAGGGCAGTGGTTTTCAGCATCAGCCGTACATTAGCATCATCTGGGAGAGCTTTAGTTCTCTGAGGCCTAGGTTTCATGCCCAGATATTCCGATTTAATTGGTGTAAGGCAGGCTTGAGCATCAGTATTTAAAAGAAATCCCAAACTACTGTGATATATAATCAGCTGAGGTTGAGGGCCATTGCTCCGGGGCTCCCTGCCCCCTAAGCAGATGGGGCACCTTTCAACAGCACTTGCCCAAGGATCCTGGGTGCCCTCTTGGCAAGGCAGTGAGGGACAAAGCTCAAGGACTCCCCAGCTTCCTGGGCCCCGCCCATGCCCAGCAGCCCTGCTTCTCATTCAGAGGTTTTCCTGGGTTTTGGCCGACTTGGAGCCAGGAGTGGCTCCCACCTGAAAGAACCTCAATTTGAACCAGCTGCTTAGAACATTTTCTGAGTAACTAAAGAAGGAGGAAGAAGAAATGCCACATTTATGCTTTTGGCAAACCTAAGTGCAGCCACAGCTTGCAAGAAACTGAGGGATCTCGGGAATTTAATTGGGAGACCAGAAGGTCAGAGGCTCCAAGCCAAGGAGGAAGGTGCCACAGGTGGCCAATGAGGCCAGGATCTGGGTACTTCTGCATGAAGTCCTCACTGGGTAAGACCTGGCACATCCGGCCAGCCCATCCTTCCCAGCTGCCTCTTGCCGCTCCACCCAGGGGGAAAAGTGCAGGAATGCCCCAAAGCCTGCAGTGCCGCCCTTCCCACCCTCTGCATCAGTTTCCTGCGCTCCCTAAGGACAGAAAATGAAATATCCCACCAACGCTGGGCTCCTTACATGAGTGTCAGGTGTCGGAGGGTGGGCAGCTCCTTGGGCACGGCTGTTAAGTGGTTTCCTTCCAGGTACCTGAAAGAGAGGTGCAGAGTCACGTTGGGCAAAGAGACAATGCGCACACTGCCATTACCTCAAGATGCCTCTCCCGACTTCCCAGGCTGGACCGGGTCCCTGTTTTGCTCTCTCATGGCTCTTTTTTCCCCCACTTCAAAGCATATACTACATTTGTCATCTAATATTTATTTGTGTGATTGTTCAATTAATGACACTTTTCCCCACTGGGCTGCTAAGCTCCATGATGGCAGGGCTCTTGCCTAAAATCGCCCAGGGTTGGAGCCCCCTAAGACTGTGTACAGAGTGGCACACAGTAGGTGTTCAATAAATTATTTGTTGAATAAAGCACCCACTTTTTATCTGGCCTGCACAATACCCTTACACGGCAGGGATTCACAGTTGAGAAAACAGAAGTTCAGAGATGTTAAAACGCTTGCCCAAGGTCACACAGCGAGTGGTTCAGTTAGGACTTGAACCCAGGTCTCTCTGACTGCAGTTTTATCACAGTTCCAAATGGCCTCTATTTAGCTACCGGAGTGTGTGGAGAGCTGAGCCATTAAGAACCCTAATTGCGTGTTGAGTATCTCTGATATGCATCCGGAAACTGAGGAGACAGAGCATGTTTCTGGAGCCCTGTGCTACAGTCCCCAGCAGGAGGACCACGTGCAGAACGGGACGGGGTTCAGAATGAGGCCGCACCAACAGAAGGAGACCCCTCCTGAATGGGCAAAGGCTGAGCCTAGACCTGCCTGGACTGCGGGCTTCTGTGCCAACCTGCTCATCAGACACCCGAGCGTGGCTGAAGACAGAGAAGGAAGTCGTGTTTTGATGATGAATTACAAACGTTATGACTACCTTAAAGAGGAGACACGGGCTGATTCATTTATCCCCACCCTTGCTGTAGACCCCTTTCCCTAGGCTTCCTGTTGCTCTCAGGACAAAACAGCAAAATCTTTAAGGTGGCGTATAAGGTCTGCTCTCATCTCCTGGGTGAGTCTCCTTTGATATAAAGCTCGCATAGCTTCCTCTCCCATAACAGTCAACATCCAGCTGCTGCTGCTCGTTGGTGCCGTGCCTGCCTCAGCCTCCACAAAGGCAGACCCCAGGTCTACCTTTCTCTAGCTCAGGGCTTCTTAAACTGTAATGTACATATGAATCACCTGGGATCTTGCTAAAAAGCAGATTCTGATCCAGTAGGTCTGCCATCAGGTTGGAGAGTCTGCATTCTTGATAGGCTCTTGGGAGATGGTGGAGCTCATTCATGGTCTACAGGCCACATTTTGAGTAATGAGGTGCTAGCACACTGCCTGGCATCCAGTAGACCCAGCACAAAATGACTGAATGGGATGAAATGGGTTAAAATATGATATGGGTAAGTGTGTCACAACGACCAAACCGGGCTTAGCTTTAGGGACAACTTGTCCTTACCTTACCTTAAAGGTAAGGCATTGGGCATTACCTTAAATTAAGGCCAAGTGACTTTATTCCCTTGGCTGGCCCTGAGGGATCCTCGTGGCACAGAACATTGGGCCGGACCCCACACGGCCTCTGCTTGCCATGGCATGTTGGATTAATGTCCCTTTGGTCCTCAATCTTTGTTGTATATCTATTGCTCTAAGAACTATGCTAGTCGCTGGGGGAGATACAAAGATGAACCAGACTCCATTTCTGCCTTCAGGGAGCTTGATCATCTGACTTAAAATTCAGCCACGCACACGCGTTTAGATTATGCCCTCAGGCAGAGGAGCTAAGAGGAATGTAGTCACTGATGTAGTCATTTATTCAGGCAGAAATATTTATTGGGCAACTGCGATGTGCCAGGTACCGTATATACTGGTGAATAAGATAGGAGTGGTGCCTACTTTCTGGCATTTAAAAATCTAATGTGTGAGAAGGAAGGAGGGAGAAGGGAAGGAGAGACTGAGAGAGGGAGAGGGAGAGGGAGAGAGAAGGGACACACACATAAAGTAATATAAATTACAAATTGCAATGTGTGTTTTGAAGGAAAGGAACAAGGTGTAGTGATAGACAATGCCCAAAGCTTCCTGTAGAAAGATGCAGCCAAGGAGGAGATGCAACATAGGAGACTGCAGCCTGGGGAGGGCCCTGAACTTGAAGGAAAGGCTGGGGAGGCCGAAGTCTGGTGGGTGAAGGGAGGACAGCGGGAGGTGGGGCAGATCACACTGTGGTCAGTTCATTCACCTGTCCGAATGGCTATTGTCAGAAAGGCAAGAAACGACAAGTGTCAGCAAGGATGTGGAGAAAAGGTAGCCCTCGTGCACTGCTGGAAGGTAAAATGGTGCAGTCACTATGGAAAACAGTATGAAGTTGCCTCAAAAAACGAAAAATTGAACTACCATACATCCAGTAATTCCACTTCTGGGAATTTATCTAAAGAAAACGAACACACTAATTTGAAAAGATACACGTCCACCCCGGGCTTCCCTGGTAGCACAGTAGTTAAGAACCCGCCTGCTAATGCAGGGGACACAGGTTCGAGCTCTGGTCCAGGAAGATCCCACGTGCCGCGGAGCAACTAAACCTGTGTGCCACAACTACTGAGCCTGTGCTCTAGAGCCCGCGAGCCACAGCTACTGAGCCCACGTGCCACAACTACTGAAGCCCATGCACCTAGAGCCCGTGCTCTGCAACAAGAGGAGCCACAATGAGAAGCGCGCACACCGCAAAGAGTAGCCCCCACTCGCTGCAACTAGAGAAAGCCTGCGCACAGCAACGAAGACCCAACACAGCCCAAAATAAATAAAATACATAAATTTATTAAAAAAAGATACATGTACCCCAATGTTCACAGAAGTCTTCTTTACAACAGCCAAGCCATAGAAGCAACCTAAGTGTCCATCAGTAGATGAATGGATAAGGAAGATGTGGTATCTATACAATGGAATACTACTCAACCATAAAAAGAATGAAATTCTGCCATTTGCAGCAACGTGGATGGACCTAGAAGGTATTACGTAAGTAAAATAAGTCAGACAGAGAAAGCCAAATACTGTATGATTTCACTTAAATGTGGAATCTAAAAACCAAAGTAGGGCTTCCCTGGTGGCGCAGTGGTTGAGAGTCCGCCTGCTGATGCGGGGGACGCGGGTTCATGCCCCGGTCCGGGAGGATCCCGCATGCCGCGGAGTGGCTGGGCCCGTGAGTCATGGCCGCTGAGCCTGCGCGTCCGGAGCCTGTGCTCCACAACGGGAGAGGCCACAACAGTGAGAGGCCCGCATACCGGAAAAAAAAAAAAAAAAAAACCAAAGTAAAGCAGAAACAGACTCCCAGATACAGAGAACTGGTGGTTGCCAGAGAGGAGGGGGCCAGGGGACAGATGAAATAGGTGAAGGGGATTAGGAGATACCCATTTCCAGCTATAAAATAAATAAGTCACGGGGAGGAAATGTACAGCATGAGGAATATAGTCAATAGCACTGCATATGATGATGGATGGTAACTGGTCTTACTGGGGTGATCATTTCGTCATGTATAAAAACATTCAATCACTATGTACCTGAAACAAATACAATATTATATGTTAATTATAACTCAATTTTAAACCCCCCCAGACTCCCTAAAAAACAAAGGGCAAGGAGAGGCCATGACTGCAGACAGGTGCATGGGCTGGCGTTTTGGAGAGCTTCCTGAATGCCTCTTGCCCAGCATCACCGCAGGACATTTACATTTTGTGTGGACACTGGCCCTGCCCCTCATCAGGTGATGGCGGGTGGAGGGGCAGGCATCTGAGGGGAGGCTTCTGGCTCTCTCCGCTGGGCAGGGAGGCTGCAGGCATGGTGGGATTCTGAGGTCTATGCAGGCTGAAGGAGGGGAGACAAGCCGTGCTGGGCCGCCACCTGGTCACCTGCAGGAAGTGCTTTGTGGATGCGTGGCATGGAGGGAAGCTGGGAGGCAGAAGCTGGATGAATGAGCAGGGCTGCTGGGGAGGCGCTGGTCCAGAGAGCATCTTTGCTAGAGGGAGACTAATTAACCCCAGAGGAGGGAGCAGCCTGTAGGAGTCTGGCCTCAGCCTGGCAGCGCTCTCTCATCCTCTTCCGCTTCTCATTCTCTGACTCTCTCTCGTTTTTTTTGCTACAATTACTTAGCAAACTTGAGGCATCTAAGCTGAAACCCAGAACAAAACACCAAAACCCCAAGTCTCCTTGCTGGGGTCTTTTTAGAAGACCCTGTGGCAAGTACATCGGAGGGTGGGTCTATGGCTTGGGCTTGCTGTGTGGCTTGAGGTATGTTACTCAACCTCACAGACAGCACAATGACAAGGACAATAACAAAACCAAGACAAAATTCACCGGCATTAGCTGAGGTGTACCTGCCAGTGCTTTGGGAGAAAGACTCTGGTCTGTTATTTCCTTTAATCCTCTGGCATTGGGGGGTGTATTTTGCTGGGTATATTTGTCCATTTTGTTGGCAAGAGGCACAGAGAGGTTTAAACAGTGAGCTCAGGAGCTGGGATCTAAACGCACATCTGTTGGACTCCAGAGCCCGAGAAGTCAGCCCTCACTAGAATGTAAGCTGCACGAAGCTGGGTGTTTTGTCAGTTTTGTTTCCTGCTGTATCCCAGAGCATAGTATGCTCAGCTCATGGTAGGGCCTCAAGTATTTGTTGAATGAATGAATGAACGTGGTGAAAGGCTGTTCACAGGACCTTGGATTAAAAAGACAAAAACCTGCAGTGGTGTCAAGGAGTGCCCTTGGCCTGGCCTAGCTCCATCTGCAGGGCAGGCTGTGCTCCACAAATGCATGCACTTGCAAAACAGTTGAATAAATGCACAAATGACCACTGGGATTCAGGGATGCTGACAGCATACTCATCTGACACAGGGAGGTTCAGGACCCTGGAGGATGGGCAACATGACACAGATGATTCTGGAGCCTACCATGCCAGGCGCCCTGGGCTCTAGCCTGGCTCTGGTTAGGACTATGCTGATTATATCGGCCTCTCTCCCTGTTAAAATCCTTCCCTGTCTTCCACTGCTTGTTGGAGAAGGGCTACCCAACTCATGCTCAAATCCTGCAAAGCCTTCTGTGGTCTGTCCTGTACCAGTCAGGATTCTCCAGAGAAACAGACCGACAGGAAATACGAATACATCACATATACACATATATTAATACATACAC
>NW_020173979.1:6179777-6210744 GCF_003031525.2 Neophocaena asiaeorientalis asiaeorientalis | reverse complement strand
AGAGGGGAGAGGGGAGAGGGGGAGAGAGAATTTATTCTAAGGAAGGTCAGGCAGGCAGACTTGAAATTCAAGCAGGACTTCTATGTTACAGTCAGGAGGCAGAATTCCCTCTTTTCCAGGAAACCTCAGTTTTTTGTTCTTAAGGTCTTCAACGGATTTTATGAGGCCCACCTCCACATTAGAAAGGGTGATCTCCTTTATTTCAAAAGCCAACTGACTGTAGATGTTGATGCATCTACAAAGTAACTTCACAGCAACGTCTAGCTCACATTTGCCCAAACCACTGGGCACCACAGCGTGGCTGAGTCGACACACGAAATTAACCCTTGCAGTCCCTGCCTGCCTCTCTGGTTCACCTTACAGCAAACTCTGGCTTGACCTCTGGTTCCACCTCCAGTGACCTTACCCCTCCTCGAACGCCCCACGTTCCGCTTGGTACGGGGGCAGGTCTCTGCACCCTCTGGTTCCTCTTCTCCCTCCCTGTCTAGTTACCTCACATAGATGCTCAGGCCTCTGCTTGAGCATCGCTTCCCTGATACCATCCCCCGCACCCCCTGGGGCCATCCTTTACGTGAATTTGTGATGATGGGGCAGAACCGTATCTGTTTTGCTCACTAGAGCATCCTTGTACACTAGCGGGCAACAGTAGATGCTCAGGAAACATCGTCTGTGTGATGAAGACCCCAGAACTCCCCAGGTGCTGTTGCATTTGGCACTGCGGAGCCAAGTGGGAGCTGCGAGGGAGCTGTTTTAAGTGCAGAATGTCCCTGGCGACCTGGCATCGAGGCTCAGAAGATGCGGAATCAAAAGGTTTCACTTCAGAAATGCAGACGCGGCTGTGTGAGAAAGCGCTCTTTGTAGGAAGCCCTTCACGAACACTCTGAACTCCAACGTTGCCTCTAGCCTGCAGCCCAGGCCCCGGAGGGACCCTTTCAGAAGACTGCACTCTTGCCCTGCCAGCCTTAGAACTACTAGAGCATTTCCAGCAGGTCAACCTTTGCGTTGATCTGCATTTAAATGCCCTGTTTCAGCCCCAGCGCAAGCACACGAGGACACGGCTGCCTCGCATGAAAATCCACACGGAGCGTTGAATGGATTGTTCCCCATTTCTGTTTCGAGCTTTGTGGTGCTGACGAGGGCCGCACAAAGAATTCTTTGACCTACTGAATGGTGAAGGAGGCGGAGGGCAGCCACCTTCCAGGAGCCCCAACTCCAAGCCAGGAGTCCGACTGGGGGCCTGGGGTGATGCACGGGCAACTCTGGAGTCAGGCAGCTGAGCCTCATATTCAGGCTCCACTAGCTAATAGCTGTGTGACCTTGGGCAAATTAAGTACCCTCTCTGAGCTTCTGTTTCCTCATCTGTAAAATGAGGTTGATAATAATCACCACCTTGAAGTGATTATGAAGATTAGATGGGACTTTCTGTGGAAAGCCTTGGAGCGGTGCCTGGCTCTAATACCTTTGAATTATTCCATACAGTTTGAATATATATATACATATGTATATACTTAACCTCTCTGAGCTTGCATTTCATCTGTTTACATGCACAGATACATTCATACATATACATACACACACATGCACACATACATCTCCCCACCCCTTCTCAGCGAATTAAACTTAATTTTGTTTTGTAAGTTGGCAGCTCTGCCCGAGATAACTAATGAAGCCAAGGAAGCTGGAAAGCCAGTGTTGGAAACACCGAATCTGGACTCAGCCAGTGTCCCTGGACAAACGACCTCCAAGCCCCAGTTTTCTGGGCCTGCCAGCTTTCACTTTCTCTGGCGTCTCTTTTCTTGCCCCCCCTCTGCCCTCCCCAGATACTCCCTCTCCCCTCCAGGAGATGGTTTGGGAACATCTCCCAAGGGCAGTGAGGGCTGCCCTCCTTGGCGAGCTCTGGAACCCACGTCTGGCACAGGGAAGCACCATCATTTCCAAAGCAGGAAATCAGGTCTCCTCCCAAAGCCCTGAAGTTTACCTTATAATTACGGCCAATTATCTTTGTCATTTCAATCTGTGTTTCGTGAGCTTTGGGGAAAAGCGTCCGAGGGCCTGTTTTCATGGCATTTTCTTCTCTTTGACACGTGACACTTGGCACTCAATTAGCCCAGGAAGGAGGCATGTACCTGGGTCATTTCCTGCAGTCCCCACCCCAAGCCCAGCCCAGCCCAGCCGGGAAAGGGCGTGGAGCTCACCACACCGCTGTGCACATCTCTGAGGGCACGGCCCCAGCCCAAACCCAGGGCTGACACAGACATTTTAGTGACTATCCCGACTTTTCCTTCTTTCACTTGGGCTGGCAGGCCTTGTTACAGCCTCGCTGAGTGTCAGGAGACGCCGGGAGCTGTAACACACACCCAGGAACCTCTCAGCCATTCTAGACCAGAGCGTGGTCAGCTTCCACCCCATGAGGCACTGGCAGAGCCAGAGGGCGTGTGCTAAGCTGGCCCAGAGAAGGGGGTGTGCCTGGGGTCCAGGCAGAGAGGGCCGGAGTGAGAGGTGGGTGGTGGCGTGCCCCGGCCGGGCCCTCTGGGTTTCCGCCAGCCCCTCTCCTGGCTCTGCCCGCTCCCAGCACAGGGCCTCTGCTTGGTCAGCCTCCCTCCCTTCCCATCATCTGCTCCTTGCCCTTTAGATTCCAGCTCCACCCCCGCCGCCCTCCCCAGAGCAGCTTTCTCTAATCTTCACATCGAAGTCAAATCTCCCTACTTTCGGATGTCATAGCAACCTTGATTCCTCTTCTTTGTAGCGCCTTTCACGGCTGTCATGTCACATGTGCCTCTGAGATGACCGAGTGAATGTCAACCTCCCCCACTAAACCGTGAGCCCACGCGTGGAGGGGTCATGCCTGTTTTGCGTACCGCTGTCTCTCCAGTGTTAGCAGCGTGCCCGACGCAAGTGGCACCCAACAAATATGTGTTGAGTGAATGAATGGGAGACTGAACGTGGCTTGCATGCCTGTGCCAGTGCGTGGTGCTTACCCGGCCGCAGCCGCGCAGCTCCTGGGACATGCTCGAGAGGCCTCCCTGCCTGTGGGACTCTTTGAGCTTCTCCGGGGGCAGAAATAACGTTTTATCCACAATAGTGAGAGCCCTTCGTGAAGAGAAGGGCCTCTCTTTCATTGAACTGGGAGCTTCTGGGGCAGGAGGAACCCCTGAGGAGTTAGTGTCAGGAGCCTGGGCTATGGAATAAGAAGGCTCCTGGGTGAAGAGTGAGCAGAACCCAGAACTAAGATCTCATCTGTAAAATGGGTGTTTTTTAAGGTAGAACAGGATCCTATTTGTAGAGGCGCTTGCTAAGCCATAGTGCCTGGGGGCCCATGTTTTGACGATTATCCTGTGCTGTTTCTGGTGTCAGACTGAGGGACTATGTGGGAATCTAGAAGGCACGGCGCAGAGCAGGGGACTGGGGGTGATAGAGAAAACGAGACAACAGCCCTCCCACTTGTATTCTAGATACTCGTCACCTGCCAGGCAGAGGCTTGGGGAGGGGAGCTTCCTGCCCCCGTGTGCAAGCTGCTGCCTGCCCCCTGCTGAGGCTCTGACACCACCTTGCTGGGACCCATTCAGGTAGGGCATCCCCAGGCGGTCTTGCTTGCAGGGGTGAAGTGTGACGGATGCCCGTAGTGGCGGGAGTACGGGGTGTCGGTACTTACAGCTCCGTCACGTCCTTGGGGATGCCTTTGGGGAGGGTGCGGAGCCCCTTGTTGCTGCATCGCACCACCGTCTCCATGCAGGTGCACTGCTCGGGGCAGCGCGGCCCCAGCCGGCAGCTGCTCTCATCATTGCCTGTGGAGAGCCGGGGAGTGAGCATGGCGCAGGGCTGGGAGGCCCATTTCCCGACCCAGCGGCCTGCAGGAAAGGGAAGCCCTCCGCTCCGAGCCACAACTGGGAATGAGGAGCTTGCTGGTCTTATCCGTGATTGGAAGGGAAAGAAGATGCACCTGGGCTGGGGAATAGGGCTGCCCATCTTCTACCACATTTAACATAAAACAAAGACGCTAAAAACTTCATTAACCAGGTGTTAGATATGGAAGAGGTTACTGTTAACCAGATCTGGATAAGCCAAATAGACTGAAGGAGAGGTCAGGGTAGGGGCAGGGCCCTATCTACTTCCCTCCTTCTCCTCCCTCTCTCCACACCTTCCACTATACAATCCCTCTGGCATGGTCAATGTGTTCCCAGCCCCCATTATACCTTAACCTCAGTTAATCTACAAACCAGTTCATCCGTCTCTAGATAACCTAAAGTTGACCAAGTAAAGATTGTGCTGGCTTGAATTTATGCAAACAAATATGCCCTCTGGAATCCTGACACTCAAAGCCTTGAATCTTCAGGTATTCGTACTGCCTAGCCAGGAATTTCCCAGAAGCTCATCTTGAAGTCTGTTTCTCATGAGCACATACTCTCAGCCTCATGATGATGCAGGCAGGAGAACTTCGGCCCAGGGCTCCCATGTACAGTTGTGTAGGTAGCGTACTGCACAAGGGTGCCCCACCATTTAATGGGCGCCAACCTCACTGTGGATACGGCAGATTAAGATATTTGGTACAACAGTGTCTTCACAGATGGCTGTGAAGTACCTCGTTTTAACAAAAGCAGTATATTATGACAGATTTCTGACTGATGGAGGTCAAATGTCTGTAGAAAGAGGCACCTGTTCTTAATTTGCACGACAGAGCCATGTGGGCTAGAAGCAGGCCTGCAGAGCCCTCCAGAGCTCGGGCTGCATGCTGAGGGCAGAGGAGAATCAGATCTCGGGGGGTCCTGACCTGCAGTTACCGCCTGCCTGCACCTCTTTTCTCTTGTAGCGTCCTCGTCTTCCCAGGTGTTGCTCCCCTGCCCCGCCCCCAGCCTTCTTACCTTCACAGGTGAAGTCCTGGATGGCCACGTCCTGGATGGGAATCTCCTTGAGGAAGAAGGGCTTCTGGCACCGGGGGTTCCCACTTACGATTCGCCTCTTCCTCAACCACTTGCCGAGCCAGGCCAGGTGGCAGTTGCAGTTGAAGGGGTTGGACAGGAGGTTTCTGGGAGGAGAGAAGGGCCCTCTCTGAATGGTTAGCCTCTACCCTTGTCCCGTGGGAGCTGGTCCTGGGATCCAGGTCTGCAAGCCTAGGGCCTGGCTCTCCAGGCAGGTCTGCTTCCGGTTCAGGGGAAGGAGAAAGGACGAAGGAGGTAGAAGGTCTGGGAAGAGGAAGGCAGACTCTCTTCTAAAACCCGGAGGCAGTCTTTGCAAGGGTCTCATTCCAGACCTCCGCGGATGGATACAGTAGCCATCCGTGCTCTCCTTTGTTCGATGAGCTCCAGCTGTGTGAACTGCCTCAATTCCTCCGCAGAGACTTTCTTACACTTAGAGCCTTCACGTGTGCTGCTCCTCCCGCCGGGGATGAATTTCTCTACGTTGTGCCTGGGCGGCCCCTCCTCTTCCTTCAGCCCTCAGCTTAAATGACCCCTCCTCAAAGAAGCCCCTCATCTCAAGGGAAATGAAAAGTTCTGCCCTGTCCCGTTCTCCCCCGTCATTTCCTCCACAGTATCCATCCGAGCTGGGAACCCCTCCCTCCTTGGACTCTCAATTCCCGGAGGGGAGGGACCAGGTCTGTCTGTCCTGCTCTGTATCTCCAGGAGCTAGCAGGACATCGGCATAGGCACTTTATACGAATCTGTCAGATGCACTGATGGGACAGATGGAGGGATGAGGGCAGCTATCACTTTCTGAGGGTTTTCTAGAGGACAGGAACTGGGCTGAGCGCTTTATAAATCCATTTTCTCATTCAGACTTGTCACAGCAACCCTAGGAAGGAGGGGACAGTATTCTCATCTCACAAATGAGGAATGTAAAACTTAGGGAGGTTACAGAAGAGGGCTGGAGAGCCCTTGAGGGGCTGCGGTTTGACATGGCAATTAAGGTCTCGGGAGTCAGTCCTTCCTGGGGTTGATTCTGGCTCTGACACTCAGTAGCTGTGAGAAGGTGGGCAAGTTCCTTCCCCTGTCGGAGCTGGTTCCCTTCATGCTTTGTGACGCTAGCCCTCTTGGCATCTTTCCTGTCTTTGGATTCCCAGTGCAGAGGCATCCAGGAGGGGTGAGAAGTGGGCTGAGATCAACCAACCCACCCATGCTAGTTCTAACCCTCTGTCCTCTATCTTCATGTCACTCATTCATTCAACTCACCCACTTATTCAACCATTATATAATGGGCTTAGTGCCAGGCTCAGGTGTAGGCACTGAGGATAGAGGCGTGAACAAAACAGTCATATATCCCCATACTTCATCCTTCTGGAACATATGCTCCAGCTGATGGGAGCTGGAGCTTAATTACAGAGTTAATTACAGACAACATGTAATTAACAACAAAAAGTATAGTATGTTAGGAAATGGTCGGTGCTACGGAAAAAATTAGAAGAGCAAGGCTGGAAGAACTGGGGGTGATAGCAGAGGGGTGGAATGGGGCTGAGGCAACTGATGTTTGAGCAAATAACAGGAGGGCAGGGAGCCAGGGGGAGGGCTTTCCAGGTAGTGGGAACAGCCAGTGCAAAGTTCTAAGGTGGAAGTGGGCCTGGGGCGTGCGCAGAACAGTGAGGCCAGTGGGGCTGGAATGCAAGGAGGTTCTGAGGGGCTAGACGGCATAGGGCCTTTAGGACGTTCTGTAACTTTGGCTTTTATCGCCAGTGGGGTGGCTGTATGGGAGCAGGACCACGGGCAGCCACAGGAGATGCAGCAATGGCCTTTCTCTTCCGTCTTCCCAAGGGTCTTTGGAGAAGGGAAGGGAAGGAAAAATGAACCACCGGCTAAGGGTGACAGAACCCCATAGAAATCCTATGAGAAACCGTAAAAGCCAACATGTGCCGAGTACTTTTTATATCTCAGGCCCCTGCTGTGCGTTTTACCAATATTAACAAATTCAGTCATAATAATCCTACGAGGTGGATTATGGGAAGGGACAATTAAAGCACAGAGAGATGAAGTAACTCTTCCAAGGCACACAGCTAACAGGAGGTAAAGCCAGGATATGGACCCAGAAAATCTGGCTCTAGAGCCCAAAGCTTTCACCATTATTCTAAACAGCCTCCCTTACCAATACAGTGAAGATTGTGGGCAGAGATATTCGTCCAGAAAGCTAGATTCTAACTGGTTCTGATACACGTTTAAGCAGTCAGTGACATCAATTTAAAACCCCCGTCACGTCACGTCACTGGCCTGCTTAAAACCTTCTGTGGCTTCCTGATGTGTTTTGGATAAAGACCAAAATGGCCCACGGCAGTCCTGTAGCCTGGCCCTGGTCTCCACTCCAGCCTTGCCCACTCTGTACTATGACCGCATTGGACTTTGCTCAGTCCTGCATATCTGCTCTGCTTCAACCTAGCACAGGGCCTTTGCACATGCTCTTCCCGCCGAAAGAAATACACTTCCTGCTTTCGCAAACAAGCCAACTCCCACTCACCTTCCAGAGCATAGCTCCAGTGTTCCTCGACAAAGCCTACGTTAGGCTCTCATATCACTGTGGACCTCCCTCCTGTGGCAACTCGCTATGCTGTGAGCTCCAGGAAGGAGGGTCCACGTCTGTGAATCCTCAGTAGCAAATGGTGCCTGGCACATGGAGGGAGGCTGCCAAGTGTTTACGTTGACAGATGGATAGATGACCTTGGGCCAAATATAGTAGGGTGTTGTGAGAGGAGAGGTCTGCAGGAGAGGAGCCCTGAATGAGTGCGCCATTGGTCCAGGGGGACTTACATGGTGGACAGGGAGACAAGCGTGGTGAAGGCTCCGGGGGTGATGGTGGTGATCCGATTGTCGTAGAGGGACAGCAGCCTCACTGAACTCAGGCCAGCAAAGGTGTCATTGCTCACACAGCTGATCAGGTTACTCCTCAGCATCCTGCAGGGAGAGGGGTGGGGTGAGCAAACACGGGTGTCATCCTTTCCCTCCTATGACTGTGCCACACTCGTGTGTGTGTGTGTGTGTGTGTGTGTGTGTGTGTGTGTGTGTGTTGGGGGGAGCTTAGCATGCCAAGTTCTTTCCCATCCAGGGCTTGGAAATGTCTAATGTCTCTCCGGCTCCAGGATTCAGCAGGCCAGGACAGCGCCCGGGCCTAGTCCGCTGCCCGCCAACCCTCACAGCCCCTCTGATGCCCCTGCTCTCCCATCTCCCCCACTCTGGCCTTGGCCCAGGCCCTGGGAACTCACAAGGTCTTGAGGCCGCTGAGGCCACGGAACACGCGCCCATGCACTGTTTCCAGCTGGTTCCCCGTCAGCATCAGCTCCTGCAGGCTGGCAGCTCCATCAAAGGCACCCTCTCTCACCTCCTTGATCCTATTGTTACTCAAGTTTCTGGAAGGAGGGGACAGAACAGGTCAGGACGCAGGGAGGGAATGGCTGGCCCTGCAGCCAGCTGGGGACTCTAAAGTGACCCCTGGCCCGAGGACTGGCTGGTGGAGGCTCCACCTTGGGCTTCCCTATGTTTGGTCTTCAGCACCTGTGCCTCAGGAAGCAGGGAGCCCAGCGCCCCCATGGGGTGTGGCTGGGTGGACTACCTGTGTGAAACAGACTGTGTAGCATTTGAAGTCTTTCAGTACGATTGTCTTTTCAATGCCCTGGGGACTGGCAGGTTTCGAATGGTTCTCAAACTTATTTTCTCTCTTCCACGGATATTCTCACTAAGTAGTGATTCTCAAGAGGAGAGCTGGAGGAAAATATAAAACATGCCTGCTCCCTACGGGGTGAGGCATTTGTAGAACCTTTGACTCTTTCACCATCTGAGATCCCTGATATAAATGAACCCTTTCTAGTTACTAGAGTTTGTGCGCTTATTATGTACTAGGCACCACGTGAGGGGTTTGACCAACAGAATCACATCAAATCCTCAAAACAACGCCCATCAGATGGGCATTTCCCTGCATCGGCAGGCAGACTCTCAACCACTGCGCCACCAGGGAAGCCCCCATTGTCCTGTTTTATGGATGAGATGACTGAGGTTCAGAGAGACTCCGTAACCTACCTACAGTCACACAGCTGATAGCACTGGGATCGGAGACCATGCTTTTGGGCACATAGAAAAGCCTCCAGTGAACCACTTTTCCCAAGTGAATGTTCCTTTGACGATGTGGATGCCCATCCCTTCTATTACTGCTCTGCAGAATTCAGGATTTGGAACGTTGTGTTTTCCTAAGTGGGCTCGGTCCTTTCAAGTCTCGGTGCTGCCATTTCCAATACTGCCCTCGAGCTCTGAGCGCGGGCTCTTCCCTCCGACCCCTAGCCACCACGCGGCAGGCTGGACGGGATAACTGAGCAGCAAGCACGTACTGCAGAACTATAGGTGCTGCTAGCGGCCGGGGGTCTCCACAGACCACCCAAATGTTCAGGCCTGAAAGGTAGCCCCAGCTGGCTGGCTGGAGCAGAAAGTGATGGAGTTACAAAATCTGAGGGAAGAATCCAGCTTCCCCAGCAAACATCCTGGGGGGCCTTTTTCTGCGAACAGGAGACCCGTAGGTGGAGACACAGCTGCTAACTGGCTGAGCACCCTGAGCTTGTTAGAACTGAGGGCTCAGGAGAGATGGACCAGCTGGCCCATTGTACTGCTGGACATGCTGAGGCCCACGGAGGGGAGGCCACTGCTCCTGGTCACAGAGCACTGAAAGGGACATAGCGCTCCATGAGTCCCTGGTACTACTGCTTCTCTCAAGTGCCCTCCTTGTGCAGCTCTGGCCTGACTCACGCACCCCTGGGGGTGAAGCCTCCTATAGGGATGGTTCAGAGCAAGTAAAGTTCAACTGGGCACCCAAGGGCTCGATACAGGTTGCCTGCCTGCCCTCTTCTCAAATAGGGACTGGGTGTGCGGGGGTGGCAATGCCCACACCTGTGGGCAGGTGTGGAGGAAACAGTTCCCAGCCTCGCATTGTCTGCTCCCTCTGTGCTCCTGGTCATGGCCTTCCTTGCCTCCCTCCTCCATCCTGCTGAGAAAACAGGTGCAAATACCCCTCAGAATCCCTCCCCTGAGATCTGACAGAGCTGGGAGATTCTCAAACTGGATTTCTGCGCCCTGCCTGACTCTCTTGCAACTCAGCCGGTCGTCTTATAAATCCTGGTAGCCCTGGTCCACGATAACTCGGAAATGAAGGCAATACACAGGGGAGACTGCAAATTACCCCCAAGTTCGACATGGGAGGAGACAGAAAGACTTTCCCAGCAGCTATAACTCATCCAAATGCTGGAGCTTCTCCTCCAGCTCAAAAGAGTTAGGCTTCTTGGGGAACTGAAGTACATGGGGTGGGCAATGAAGATGAGTTACAGCAGCTATAAGAAGTGGGAGGTTCCCATTTCCTGACATCTTTTTCTTTAAACGAGCAGAATTAACATCACATTACTGTAAGGTTTGCGAACTGGATTTCCTTGGGCTGGGAGAATGGAAAACATAAGGAGAGTGAAAAAAGGGGATAGAATTTTCCAGAAGACCAGGCTGCTGATCTCTCTCCATCCATCAAAGCACCACACAAAACTGCAGGCAGCTTGGGCCGGAGGACAGAGAGACAGCAGCTTGGGGCAAGCGCTCCAGACACAAAACCAGTGCCTCAGGGTTTTGTAAGAGCTCCATCTTATTCTCAGAGCAGTATCTTCCTGAAGATGCCCCCAGATCCCAGGAAACCTCCAAACGCAAAACTAAAGGCACTGAGCCTCTCTCCATTTTTGTCTCTGCAGACCCACCTGAAGGATTACTGCTTCATCATGGCTTTGACTCCAGTGAGGATGGGAATCTCACATCTGAAAGGACCCAGCCTCAGAAACGCCCACCCTAGGCCAGGGCTGGCTCAGAGCGGTCCACGGCAGGACAAACCCAGTGCTCGGCCACGCTGCCTTGGCCAACTGCTGGGTGTACCTTTCAGAACCTGTTCTCATTGTTCCCAAGAAACACCAAGGCCCCTGGAGGCTGGGGGATTCATCTCTGGAAAGCCTGAGTCTGAAGAGGCGAGCCTGGATTTCTTCTAGGTCTCTGTCTCTTCAGGTTTGTAGGACAGCCCATAAACTCTGGCAACAGAGAAGCATCTGTAATCCTGTTTAAAAGTCCAGTCCTCAATGGAAATACAGTTGGGAGAGAGCTAAGTGGAGTTTTCTGGAAGCCGAGGATACCGGGTCATGATTGAGCAGCACACTGGCACCCTGTCAGGTCGGGGAGGTCCTGTCCACCTCCCTTATGGACCTCTCCGGCCCCCTGAGGCGGAAATTCTACTTTGAGCTGGGGTTACAAGCTCAAACGTCCACAGGGTCCAGGCAGGTGACCTAAAATTGGAAGCAAGCCCAGTGGGGACGGCAGTGATCAGGAAAGCACGTGGCCCAGCTAGGTGGCAGCCGTTCCTCAGGTCAACTCGACTGGAGCCGTTTGGAAACATGGGCTCAGTTTTGCCAGATCCTCTGATTTTCCCAAAGGGCTAGAAATCCACAGTTATTTTTCTGTGGAAACTCCTGATTTTTAAAAGAGGGCAACTACTTATTAAAAACACAACCATCATGGACCTAGAATCTGTCATACAGAGTAAAGTAAGTCAGAAAGAGAAAAACAAATATGGTCTGCTAACACATATATACAGAATCTAAAAAAAAAAATGGTTCTGAAAAACCTAGGGGCAGGACAGGAATAAAGATGCAGACATAGAGAGTGGACTTGAGGACACAGGGAGAGGGAAGGATAAGCTGGGATGAAGTGAGAGAGTGGCATGGACTTATATACACTACCAAACGTAAAATAGATCAGCTCAGTGCTTTGTGACCACCTAGTCACCTAGAGGGGTGGGACAGGGACGGTGGGAGGGAGACGCAAGAGGGAGGAGATATGGGGATATATGTATAGGTATAGCTGATTCACTTTGTTATACAGCAGAAACTAACACACCATTGTAAAGCAATTATACTCCAATAGAGATGGTAAAAAAAAAACCAAAGCAAAAAAACACAACCACGACCACCAAATCCACCCATGGGATTTGATTTGGGCTAGAGGGGTGCTAGGTTTCAGCTTCTGCTTGAGATGCTCCTTCAGTGTAAGAAGTGACCTGAAAGTTGGCCCGAGAGAGGCCGTGACCCCACTCTGAATGGGAGGTCACTTGAAAAGCTACCTTGAGTTACCACAGTCCTAATAACCTTTGTGGGGAACAGCTCACACCTCTTTTTGCATCCCTTAGTGATACTTATGAAATCTCATTATTCCCACATGACAGGAAGGGGCACAGAGGTTCAGAACAGTCTGGAAAGGCACCGCAGTGTCCAAACTCCTGGCCGTGTGTCCACTCCCCTCTGCCTCCGTGCCCTGTCGGGGTGCTGCCATCCAGACTGTAACCTTAGGGCCCTGGCTCCACAGTCCCTGAGGAAGCTGAGCAGCCTCGGTCACAGGCACTGCTGGCTTTAACCACCCTGATGGGCAGAATTCCAGCTGACCCATCACCTCATGGGAGTGTAGGGGTGGTGACGGGTCCCAGCAAATAAGGGCTGTTCACTTAAAAAGAGTCGCCATCAAGTTATTTTAAGTAAGTGGTTGCAGCTGGTGGTCTTTGGGACCAGATGTGCCCTACCGGGACACGTGCTTGGTTGGCTGGCACTATATGTACCTGGATTTAGGTACACACACGTGCACACACGTGCGCTTACTGCCTTCAGGTGGTGCGTGCGCTCCCCAGCTACTCTGCACTGTCACCGCTCCTGGCTTGACTTTTAAACTTGGACAGCTTACTTCCTGTGTTTCAGCTTCCTCATTTGTAAAATGAAGCAATCTCAAAGCTGTTTTGTTTTTCTTGGTGAGGGGTAATTGCCTGAGTATCGGCGGAGTCTGACGCACAGAGTAAAGTGTTTAGTAACTGTTTGTCGCCATTATTATTATTGCTGCCTTGCACCCATTCCCTTTCCACAGGGGGTCCTGAAGGCGTTTGAGTTTGTAACTCCTGTTTTAAATGTCTAGCCGTCTGCTCTGGGTCACTTGACCCAGATGTCCTCTTTCTGTCTTCCAGCACCTTCTCACCGCGGTCCCATGGACAGAGGCCATGTCTTTCCCCTTACCTCTTATACTTACTTCTAGTCCTCATCACACCTAACAAGGAAGGTGGACTTGTTTCTATTATGAAAGGCCCAGAAAGGCTAAGGGCATCCCTAGGGTCACACAGCAGGCGTGGGGCAGAGCTGAACTCAGAACAAATGCCGGCCTGCCTGTTCTTCCGCCATACCTGGATTTCCAGCTGCTCCCATGAAGGGAATATTTGGCAGCTCTGACCTTCCTTCCAGTATGGCAGATGCTGGGAGGAACTTAGTGACATCTGCCCCTTTTCGTGAGGACTCGGCCTACATTTTGCCACAGTCCGCACCACTCCCTTTTGTGGCTTGGATGCTGAGGCTGGGAGTTGGCTGCGACTTATCATTGCCTCTGTGCTGTTGTTTTTGTTGGTCTACAGAAACAGTTCTTCATACTCAGGTCCCTGTCAAAACTAGGAAGATGAAAGACTCAGAGCGCTTGAGTTTCACCTAAAATGGGAGAGCGCACATTTCTTCACGGAAGCAAAGACTACTTGATCCTGTTTACTGTGCAAATATGCACTTGGCCAGCTTTACTTGTTTTAATACATGCCTTATCTCCACGTGCACGTAAATTTGTTTTGAGGTTAAAAAAAGTATGCATTTTCGGGGGTTGAATTTCAAAGGACATCTCCTGGCAGGTGATGGGTGATGTCTGTGCTGGGTTCCCGAAGCTAGAGGTGGGCTTGACCACTCGGACAGCCGTGAACCTCACCAGGACCCACGTGTGTCCTCCCTCTGCTGCCCCCTCAGTTACAGTGCTCTCCACTGCTCTCAGTTACAGAGTTGTCCCTGAGGCCGTGGCCAAGGTGGCAACTGCCGGCAGGGAGGGAATAGCACTGATGCGATCCAGATGCTGCCCAGGGCAGGGGAAGGTCTCTCTCCTTCTTGCCTGCAAGGGACTGATGGGTAGAAGAGTGGAGAGCAAAATAAAATAAGGGTTACAATTAATTCTCATTATTCATCGTGGTTAAGCTCTACCAAGTCACTGGGCAAGATGAATTAGTGAATGCTGAACCACTGCTCCTAGGGGAGCCTCTGGTCACCATTTTCATTAACCGATCAATACCTAACCTTGTCTGATGCATGTTTCTGTTTAAAGACATCTTATTGAATATATATTGTTGATTTATTTACATTGCATTCACAGCCAACAGCACTATAACTCGTGCCTGAACAAAGCTTATGTAACACGTATCTTCTCCGTGAGGCACATACATCACAGCCTTCCTATGCTTAGGGTCACTCGACAGCCCTCCAGTGCTATGCTACGGGGCCATTTTAAACAGTGAAATCACCCACAAAAGCACAAACATGCAAAACAAGAAATGTGGCACTAAATATATTGTGGATTGGACACTTGTCTACAGTCTGGGAGCTGAAACAAGAAATCAGAACGTGGCCTTGTTCGATTTCAGCTGGGGATGTGCATGTAGGAGGACTCAAATTTCTTGCTGCCCTGTCTATGTATATGAATGACCATGAAAGCACTGTGCGTATTGATTCTGAGATTACACATAAATGTTAGTGAGTAAGCGAATCAGCAAATACAGGGTCTATGAATAATGAGGCTTGACCGTTTTCCTTTGTTCCAGAGGCAGACTCAAACTCTGGGGCTGGGACATGTGGAGGATGGGGTGGGAGTGGGGAGCAGGGTCAAGGAGAAGGGAATTAGATGGCAGAGAGCCCCCTGTCCATGCTGGTACCTCTGCTGGCACACCTGGGAAGGGAAGGGGAGGGGGAAGCAAGGCCAGCTGTGCACCAGCGTGCTTACAGATGAAGGAGGTGAGGCAGCTGTGGTGTCTCCGCTCCAGTGTGTCTCAACCATGTGGAGGCCTTTAAGGTCCATCTAAAAACAGACCTTCTGACTGTTACCGCATAAAAATTACTAAGTGATGTGCACCCTAGATTCCCATGTCCCACTGCTGGTCCTCAACTGAGTCCCTCCGACCACCCACTGGGGTAGACATTGGGTGTGGGGTGGAGGATGGGGGTGAGCAAGGATGGGGTGAGGGTCAGGGATGGTGCAAAATGCGTGCTCTGCCTCTGCATGGTCCTGCCTTAGTGTCTTGCTTCCCAGGACGTGCCCAGAGCGGGGTCAGGAGGAGACTGGGAGGGGCTGCAGTGGAGGGAGAGGGAGCCGCCCGTGCCCTGGTGTTCTGCTCCGGTCTGCCAAATTCCTGAGACTGACTTACATTTTCCGCAGGTTGGGCAGCTTCTTGAAGATACCAGTGGCCTCTAGAACAGATATCTCATTGTCGTTCAGTCGGCTACATGGGAAGCAAGCAGATGAGGCGGTGGGTGAGCTGTGGATGGGGCACCTCCTCCATTGGTCCCCCATCCCCCCGTGGCTTCAGCTGAATTGCCACCTGGACCTCACTCAGTCCAGGTCAACAGCACCATAGAAACCCTCCGTGTACCCCATCAGCATGGGGGGCCCAGCAGCGAGAGGAGGGGTGTGAGAAGGGGCCAGAAAGGAGAGGAAGACCCTCTGCTGAAGGCGTATTCAACTTTTTGAATGCTCAGCACTTAACGGTCAAGTGCCAATGATTTGCCTTCATTTTGTAGGGGTACCAATGACCACCTAAACCCCCAGGGAGGTTTCCCCAGGTTCTTCCAACTCTCCAAGCCACTCAGGTCTTTCCTGACCACATCCCTCTGCTAAGGGCAGCTCAGGGACTCCACGCCCAACATTCATGTAAGCTCAGGGAGAGCAGGAGAGAGTCAAAGATAATAATAAAATAATAATAATAAAGACCACCGTCATTTATGCAGGGCTTAGTCCATGCCAGGATTCAAGATAAAGTCTGTGCTCGCATCCTCTTACCTAATCTTTGTAACCCCCGTAGGAGGTAGGTATTAACACCTCTATTCTATAGCTCAGAATCTGATGCTCAGATCTGAGAAGCAACTTGCCCAACCTCAGGAAAACTGGAGACGACAGGAGTCAGGCCCAGATCCGTCACCCCTGCCCCCCACCCCATGCTGTAACTTTGAGCTCTGCCACTTCTGGATAAACCAACATGCCTCTTTATTAGCATGGATAACCAGAGGCTCAGATATACCTGATCGTTCTAGCTGTTTTTTCACTTTAGGACAATCATTTATGCGCTATCCATCTTTCCGGTTATGTTGTAAGCTTCCTAAGGGGTACGAGGGGTGGTCTGCTTAGCTCACCACGGAAAAGGGTGGGCCTGGCACACTGCCTGGCTCGCAGCAGGTGTTTGGAAAATCTTTGTATCAATAGAATGAATGAGCTGTCTTTATTTCTGAGCAAGCTGTCCCCCGCGGATGCTTAGGGGAGTCTGCCCTGGTCCTGGGACGCAGGGGACACCAAGGAACACCCAGGTGACTGAGCTGGGAGGGGGCCACCTCTAGGAGCCCACACCCACCCTGGCTGGCTCAGGGAGACTGGGCGTGGGGACGTGCAGGGGCTCCCGCCTGGGCAGCACTCACAGGTCGGTGACGTATTCGGGGAGGTGGCTTGGGACACGGGCCAGCTTCTGGTTGGAGCAGTCCACGATGGTGCCCTCGCAGCGGCACCTGTCCGGGCACACGAGGTCCATGAAGCACTCGCTGCTGAACCTGCTGCGGTAATCCTCCGAGCCTGGGGGGCGCCAAAGAGGGGGCGTCAGTGGCAGCCGGTCCGGCATGGGGCGAGGTTGTGGGCACTGGAGACGGGGAGACACGGGGCGGGGGGATGGCCCAGTGACAGAGGCAGCATTGCCCTCATTTTTTGGCCACCTTGCTCTGCCTTCCCCGCACCCCAGCCTCCAGGCTGCTTGCTTTCCCTTTGGTCTTTGTCATTCATCACTTTCCATCTAATGCCACAAGCTCCGTGGGCTCTTAAGTTTCTGTGGGTCATGGACCTTTCTGAGGTCCCTGTACAGAATTTGGTCTACGATTTACGGGGGGTACTTAGTCCATGATGCCCATGATCCATGGGCCCTCTAAATATTCATGAAAATCCAAATGAAGAGATTTTGATGGGGTTTTGATGGGAGCTATGCCAGGGGTGGGAATGAGGTCAGGGAAGACGGTCATAAACTCAGCTGTCTTCAGGGACAAAGCAGGTAATGAAACGATAAAGGGGGCCCAGCACATGGCAATCAATAGCCTTGACACCTGGTTTCATTATTGGGAAGCAATCATGAGGGTCGGGGTCCTGGGGAATTGAAGCCCACTGCCTTAACGTTTGGGATTTTGGCTCAGGGTTGCCTGATAATTCTTTTAAAAAAATATTAGTGATGAATTCAAATGTAAAACACTGTAAAGACAAGTACAACTCTTGCGAGGGTTAGATGTACCTGCTGCCTTTGAGAGGAAGCTCTGTTTAACTACAGTGAAAAGCCAGTTCCAATGAGCTAAAGGTAGTTGGAGCTAAGATTAATGTTTGAAATCGAATTCTTCTGGAGGTTACATACACAGTAATGGTAACAGGGCCAATGATGCGCCGTCTTGAGAGATGCCCCGAGGAGCTGCTTTAATAATCAGAAATGATCCCCTGGCACATGGGCGAACCTCTGTGAGACCACAAACCTTGCCCGAAATAAAAGGGAAGCTCTGGTTCTCCTATCAGACACGAGCTAGTTGATGGGGGTCGGGTCTCTTTTATTTTCACCCTCCTCGGTTCATCGGCACAATGCCGGGCACGAGAGCTTGGCTTACATCTGTCCAGTGCATAAATGGGGTGTCCTTAGCACATAAATTGTTCCATACGTGCGTATTTCTGCAGTGTTGCAGAGAACGTGAAGGTCATTTGTTTGCCTGGCTAGTTGAGGTGGACCTTGGCCATCTTATGTGTATTAGGAGCAGAACGGGACATCTGCAGTACAGAGGTTTTAGCAACAGAAGGCGTGGATTTGCCCAGGCTTTGCCACTTACTAGCCTCAATCTCTCCACATGTAAAACGGGAACCACATAAATTGCCCCTATCTCACAGGGGCTCTGAAGATTTGAGGAAGATCAAGGTGGTGGAGAGCCTCTGGAAAAGGGTCAAGAGTTGTACAGATGTTTGTGATTCGATTTTTGGGGGGACCTAGTGGAACATTTGGCACGTCAGAAGCCGTTAAAACATCGGCGTAGTGAGTGATGATAGCTGATGTGTGCTGAGCGTGGATCACAAGCAGGGCACTATTCTTTGAACTTCAAATGCGTGAGCCCATTAAACCTTCACAACACTCTGAGGCTATTATGACTCCATGTTATCGATGAGGAAACTGAGGCCTGCAGGTCACTCAGGACGTGGTAGAGAAACGAAGCCAGGCAGGCTGCTGCCAGGGCCCATGTGACA
This sequence comes from Neophocaena asiaeorientalis asiaeorientalis, assembly GCF_003031525.2. Classification (NCBI taxonomy): domain Eukaryota; kingdom Metazoa; phylum Chordata; class Mammalia; order Artiodactyla; family Phocoenidae; genus Neophocaena; species Neophocaena asiaeorientalis. The sequence goes on along the minus strand of NW_020173979.1, from coordinate 6,192,412 downwards.
AATACTTCGCTTTACTGCAGATGTGCTTTTGGACAAAACCTTAATCCCAGACCTAGGAATGATCATAAAGTCAAGTTGGTGGAGGTGAACTGAATGGCATTTTCCCTCAGTGGGCTGCAGGGAGACAGGAAGCAGATGTCTCCACTGCCCTCTTGGTTTCTCACTCCTCACGTTTCCTCCCCGTGGTAATGCCTGACTGGGGACGGACTTGGTGGGTCTCTGATTCTGAAGTGACATCATCCACCTAAAACAGAAGGTCAAGGCCTGGACCTGTCTCTTTCCCTCTTTGCTCCTTCCCCATTCCCCTCCTTCATCTCACTTTCCACCCACAGGCTTGTGTGAGCAAAATCCAAGCAGGTATCCCAGGTTTTTTGGGCGGCTCCCTGGTCCAGTGCATTATGCAAATTTCTTGCCCTTGGCTTGTCGGCATCCGTCCCACTGAATAACTCTCACCTGGGCTGTTTCCGGCCCCCCACCCACCGACGCGTCAGCGTGCTGAGTCCTGGATGAATTTCATCGCGCAAACCCTGCTAGATGACAACCCTCTCTCATTCCCCACGGCGGTTCCCCATGGTGACGGCGTGAAGGGGCTTTTCGTACATATGCACGTATTTTTCCTTCGGGAAGGTGTCTAGGATGGGATCCTTGCAAAGCGGAGAAACCCTGAGTGATCAAAGCCAGAAAGACAGGAGGGAGCACGGTTTGCTCGCTAACACGATGAGCCTGAAGATGTGCACCGGCTGGGGCTGCGGCTGGGGACAGCCACCGATTAAATGCGTTTTCGTTTCAATCAAGGTGAGAGCGTCTGTAGTTAGCAGGAATCGCTCTCTGTAGTATACTTAGATTATAACTGGCCGACCTGTGCCACGGAGCCGCTGACCCATTTTAATGAAATGATTTTGCAATTAGATTCGATGGATTAATGTGTGCTTTCCAACATTTTTCCCCCTGCTGTTTTTGTTATTGCCCTGGTTTGTAATAACGAGGGGGTCGGAGTTTGGTATTTTATACGAGTGGGAGCCAGAAACGTTAATAACGGCGTACGTACAAAACTGAAAGAGTGCGTTCCCCGGTCGGAGCCAGCCTGAAATGCCACCTCCATCACGTCGTATTTCATTCCCCGAACTACTCAGGGTTTCTCGGAGCCATTTGTAATGCCTAATGCTCACGACTACCCAGAAGTATTTTTAACTTTTCCAGAGCTTTAAAAGTCAATTTCAATCTCCATGCATATTTGCCACTGCCAGAAATACTTAGTAGGAGAGAAGTAACTGAAATAGGCCGTCGCTTCTTCTCTTTAGGGGAGTTCAGACAGGAGAGATCTCGGAGGATTTGAACAAGGGCCATAAAACTAGACGCCGGCTGAAATGGGTCTTGGGAGAGCTGATGTCACCTGGCATCTCCCCTGCTCCTGCCCCCGTAGCCCTCCTCCTCCTTGGTGGGCAGCTCAGAACGACGACACTTGGGACGTGAGCACAGAGAAACTTCAATAGACCAGGGGAGTGGAAATCCAGAGCAATGCGGTTTTATTATGAATCCCTGCCCTGCCGCCACTTCCCAGGAGAGGACGTATGTAATGTTTGGGTGGTCAGGGGCTTGGGGCAGGTGGGGAGTCAAAGCTCCCATCCTTTGGATGGACTTGGCTGCAGAGGCCAGCGCTGGGCCCAGGATGGCTGCTGTCACTAGCAGTCTGCATTTTGCATCATCCTCTGGGCAACCAGTTTGTTTAATGGAAGTCACAGATGCACGGTTATCAGAGCACCAAGGACCTGCCAATGCACGTGTCCAGAGTTCTCCTCTTCTACCTCCAATACCCCTAAGGTGGGTGGGATGAAAGAAGGAGGAAAGGAGGAGAAAGAGGAACTGGGGGGGAGTAGGAGGCCTGCCGGGGCTCTTCAGCTTGAAAGGACAAGCAAAGGTTATAGGTCATGAATGGAATCAAGAGAACATTGCTAGGTTCACAATTATCCACTTGTCGGCAAAGGCCAGGGGACCAGACACCAGTTGGCTGGAGAACACCAATTGTTTACCAGGAGTTTGGAGATTGGCTGGGCAGACAGCTGTCCTAGTAAGTTCTCCCTGTCAGAGTCTAACATGAATGCAGCTAACTGCCTGGAAGCAGAGGGAAATGGCCATGGCCTGCAGCTGGTCACTGTCTGGTCACAGCCAGCTGCCGGAGGACCAGGGAGGGACCCGTGGAAGGGCACCCTGTGGACCCACTCCCGAAGGCCTGGCCCTGGCACAGGGCGGCAGTGCCGAGGAACTCAGAACGCCCTCTCTGTTCAGAGGGAAAGAAAATTTCTCTAGGCCCGAGGACTTGTTCTGTACCAAATGGGTCTTGGTATATTCATGCTGGAGGGGAGGAGCCATGTAAACAGGGATGCTTGCTCTCTTTCTCCCTCAAGTCATTTTCTATTAACAGAAGGAAGTTTGAAAGGGAGTGTTATTTTTTTCAACTCCCTATCGAGTCAAGTCAAGGTCTTTTTGATTTTATAACTCAAGGCCATGGGCCTGTCCGCAGCTGGGAAAACTGAGGATTACAGCCGTAAAGAGCAGCCACGCTGGAGTCCAATGACCCTGGGCAAGTCAGTTGGCCTCTCTGAACCTCAATGTTCTCATCTGCAGAATGGGACTTATAGGGTTGTTGTGAAAATTAAACAAGGTAATGATGTAAACTAGCTCAGCACCCGGTCTATGGTAAGCACGTGAGAAAAGAATTCAGAGAGGTAAACAGGACTCTCCATTCCTCAGCAACGGCTGGGGCCCTGGCTCTGAGGGGTAACCCGAGAGAGAGGAGACAGTGAGAGTCACACATCGCCATGGAAGCCCAGGGCCCTCTCTCACATGGGACAGCACACACATTCCACGGCATGAACCAACAACACAATCTTCCGGTTACACTGGGTCTAGGATTTATCAAGAAATAAGCAGCACCGGAGGTGCCGAGACGCCCCTCTCTTTATTATCAGAGGCAGTGGGCTTCCGCACAGACCCCACATGGCACTGAGCTAGCACCGCTGAGGAGCCCAGCACTTTCGCCTCATGTTAACTGTGCTTGGAAGGTCAAGGAGACAGCTTGGACTTTAGGCTGCACAGGGACCAAAGTACTTGTGAGGAGAGGGGGTCAGTTCCAGAAGGAGCCTCAGGTTACGTCCAGTGTCTCAGACTCATGGCAGTCTCATCATTCTCATGCTCACATTAAGTCCTAATGCTTCCAATAAAGATGGTAGGTGGAGGGTGGGTACCAGCAGTGTGAGCTTTGCGTTAACTGCCACGTGGGAAAATGACCTCGGGCTGGGACTCTTCCATGAAACAAAGGGCGTACGCCTTGGGTATACGTGTTCTCTTCAAGAAGAAAAACAGTGGTGTCTGAGCTCAGACCTAGCTACTTTACCACTTGGCTGGCATCCAGACTAGATTTGGGGGATGGCAACTCCATTTGGGATAGAGAGACGTGGATGCAGATCTCAGCTTGTCCCCCGTACGCTTCCCCATCCCTATTTCAGCCCAGATCTGCTACCTGGAGTTGGAGGTGCTCTGTGAATCCTTCGAGACTCCCACCCGCCCCCACCCTTCGTGAGGCTGGACCGAGAGAGGCGGGTCTGGCGGGTGGTGGGCTGCGGTGCTCCAGAGCAGAGAAGAGGTGTCCAGCGGTGGCGGGCCATGCTGCAGGAGAGCGCGGTGCTTTCCGCGGTGCTTGACAGAACCATGTTCCGTTTCCATCGTTCCACCACATGGTTAGATCAAGCACAAAGGAAAGCCCCGCGGCGACTGGTCAGAGTCAAGGTCAGGAAGCAGCGTCAGAGAGAGGACAGGAGCGCTCAGAGGAAGCAGCGTGGAGAAGCGGAAGCCGGAGCAGGCCCCCACTGAGCGTGATTAGTACCGAGAGCGGGGTTCCACAGGAACACGTCCGGAGACAGGAGCCCTACCGCCCTTCACACCCCGCCCCGGGGGAGACACAGGAGGAAGGGAGAAGAATGGGTGGGAGGCCACTGGACATCCCTACTCAGGAGTATCAGGGTAGAACAGATCCTTCCCAAGGGGAATTATGACCACAAATGTCTGGGATCGTTTCGCAGGCCTGAACTGAGCCTCTGAACCCCATTCAATCACACCGTTAGATGTGCCAAGACGTCGAACCTAGCAGAGGCATCTTCCGCATTGTCTGCTGCCTAGGGCCCATCCCATAGCAGAGTGGTTCCGTGACAGGCTGTTCCCCCGGCGCCTTCCGTAAAGAGACAGGTCACGGTTCCTAGTGGTCTAGCAAAGCTGCAATGCTCTTCTTTAGAAAAAGTCCCTCTGATGTCTCCTCAGTATCCTTCAAGGCCCCCAGAAACCCCTGGCTGACGGATATTCATCACAGATCAATCAAGGTATAGTAGAGAAGGGGTGTGACATTGAGAGAAAATACATGTTCCTAGCAGGGAGAAAGTTGGGGAAGCCCCAGGGCCCTGGGTTTGGGACTGAGAAACCCACAGTCACAATGATCATGACAAGGAGGTTCTTTCAAACTAAGAAAAGGAAAGAAAGTGGAAGATACCAGCTTCTAGGGTCCTTCCTGACTTCTGCCATGACTGTAAATCATGGAGTGGGCTGGGGAGACCAACAACCAGCTGTTCTCGATGCCATGGGCCCAGGGAGGGTGCCCAGCCTTTACACCCTTATCTGCAAAAGGTCAGCGGCCGTTTTTATGAATTTCCACCCAAGCCGTGAAGAGATGTGTGCATCTTGAAGAGACCAGAGTCAGGGCATCTTGAAGAGACCAGACTGGGACCCTCACTGCCCTGCCCTCTGACAGGAGCGACGGGGTCACCGTTCCTCCACAGTGTGTTTTTAGGACAAGGTGGTGGCAGCATATTGACGTGTATAGGTTATCTGTGATGACTGACTGGTTAGTCCAAGTCAGTCCACAGCTCCGGATCTGGCTCCACCTCTTGCTAAGCCCTCCCATCCGACCGGCTAGAGCTGGCCACTATAATTTAGACTCACTCAACTCTGCTTTGAGCGCCTCCAGACAGGCAGGGCTCTGCGAACACTCTGGTTTGGGGATTTCGTATTCAAGTTTGATCAGGTCCTCAGCACCAGTGCAGGGAAAATCCAGCCCTTTCATGCCCCTGTCCCCAAGCTTTAAAATTCCCCTCCTTCTGTTTGGTTTCCTTCAACAGAAAGAAATGGAGGGGCCCCGGAGAAAGTTATCAAGAATCTTCTCAGTATATCAGAAGTCCTGGGTTACAAATCTTGTCCTGAAAATACCACTCTATAATCTTAGATAAGACTTACTGCTGTGTGAACCTCATTTTCTTCCTCTCTAGCATGGACTGGGTAATCTCTGGGGGCTCTAAAGTTTTGTGATTCCCTGAGAGGTGTCTTACTCTTTGCCATCTTTGTACAGATGAGGACAGGGGTTACACCACTCTGTACTCTTCACCACCAGTTTCTTCTTGCCAACTGGATCTCCACACACAAAGTGGGGGAGGCATGACGGAAGGCAGACAGCATTTTGCAACCACCAAGCGCTCCCCCGAGGACGGGCTTGGGGTCTCAGGCAGCCAGATGGTGCCTTTTGAGGAGGCCTTAATCTGATGGTCAGATTACCCCAGCCGGCAGCATTCACCTCTAACCCGATCTTGCTGCCCAGGGCGGCGGATACAGCTGATAGAGGCAGACACAGTGCAGCTGGGAAGCCAGATGCCCAGCCTAAGGAGGAGCTTTACGCGTTGCAAGAGCAGCCCTCAAATTGGCTCCTAATTACATCAGCTGTCTTTGCAATGGGAGTGCTTTTAGGGGAAAGTAAAAAGCAGACTTATTATCTGTCAAATCCAGTACGTGTCACCTGCCCCTCCTTCTTTCTTCTTGAGCTTCCTGGAAACACAGAGCTTTAGAGATGTGGCTTCTGCATCCCTCAATGCTAAGCAGGTCTGGGCCCCAGTGCCTCTCAAAGCCAAGGCCTTTGGAGTGCACCAGTAGCTAGCTCTCTTGACCTCTCTTGTCTGTAGCTACATAAAATAAGAGCGTATAGAATGTTATATGTTAGGATCATCACAGCTCTAACTTTCTCTACCTTTATAGGAATAATCTTTCTGTTTACTATTGATGTATAAAAATTTTTTTAGACACGGTCAATCAAGAAACCCTGTCCCTTTTCCTTATTTGTGTCTTTTTAAAATGTCTAATCATTCCTACCCCACATAGGAAAAGAAGCCAGGGTTCCTCCAGTGCAAAGATAGGTAGGTAGTGGCAGACCTAGAGCTAGAGCTAAGCTCTACTGTTTCTAGGTCTACTGGCCGTTTTCCTCTTTCTCCTACTTACTTCTGTCTGTACCTCATCCCCAAACCCAGCCTACAGTCATTCCGAGGCAATGGCTGATCCCTGGGCTGATTTCATCCCCACCCTATGCCCCAGGGTCTTGGCATCAATCGGGATCTAGAGATCATGATGGGACCACCCCACCACCAGCCTCCAGACTGAGGGATCAGGGATGGCAGATGGCACCCTGCCCTCCTCGGCCTCTTATCACCCCTCTTCTTGGGCACAACTGCTGTTAGAGGTAATTAACTCAGCCCCAGCCAGACATGGGTAGGAAGAGAGGAGGCAGAAGGAACAAGAGGTGTAAGTCATGAGGAAAGGGCCCCGGGGACAGGACGGTTGTGCCTCAGGGCACAGCTCTGGGCTGGGAGAGCATTTTCCTCCCTGAGATGCTGCAGCCCCAAGAGGGAACTTAAGGAAAGAGTTCAGGGCCTGAGGTTGGGGGCGGGGCCATGAGGCTGGGGAAGGAAGTCATCCAAGCAGCTGGACCTCCTTCCCCAATGGCCCTTCTCTCCTACATGCCCCGTGGTGTTGAGGAGTGAGCCAGACCTGGGGTCCGAGCCTGCCTTTACCGTTTGCTTGCTGTGACCATGGGGTGCCCCCTCACCTCTGAGCCCTCAGCTCCCTCTGCTGCAGCAAGGGGACCTCTCCTGCTCATCTCACGGGACTATTGGAAAAACCGAGTCAAACTAGAAGCCCTGAGCACAGTGGTCATCAGCGGCAAGGAGCTGCTCTCGTAACTGACATTGTTATTCCGGGGAAGGCAAATTGAGATCAATGTCTCAGACTGCCGCAAAGTCCCTGGGGTCCCTCCAAGCCCTCTCAAGGTATTTGCTTCTGGTGAAAAAACTAAAACAGCTCAGGCTGATCATTCTGGAGGCGTGGACTGAAGAATCCGACTTTGAGGTCAAGAACAACGTGAAAGAAGTGGAGGTCTGCCTGCCGGTTTTTTTCCCGGCGACTAGGGCCGACACTAGCCTTCTCCCCAGGAAAACCCACCTACACAAGATGCTCCGGGCAGGGAGAGAAGAACAGTTCCTGCTGACACACAGATTGTGAGGGTTGGCTTCACCCCATCTCACTACATCATACTATCAACGTCTCACCATTGGGAGCACAAAGCAGCTTGGTGATTTTTTTCCAGGAGCAGACAACACAAATGATAGTCATTTTTAACTGCCTGTTCATCCAGCTCTTGCATCAAGGAGAGCAAGTTCTCTTTCCAAGATGAGCTGAGAGTTCCCCTGCCATTCACCAACCCCCCTCCCCATTTCATTTCTGGGTGCGGTAGGGAGGAAGGTTTCTGGAGAGAGCTTGGGAACTAGAGAGCAAGGCTTTGCTTTCTTTCTGAGCAACACTCTTTGCTGTTCTCTCCATGATCAGAAGGCACCCATCTGGGGTGGAGGAGAGAGCAAAAACGTCTGTGAAACCTAGAATACACTGTGGTCCAAGGGCTGTACCGAAGGTGGCCATAGAGCGGGAGAGGAGGCCCCCAAGGCTCCATGCTTCCTGCAGCCTGGCCTGGGGTATATTTATTTCTCTATCTGCCACTTGGGGAGCGTGACTTGGAAACTAACAATACAAAATAAAATAAATCATGGCCTCTCAAGATCGCATGTGTCCAGGCTGCCTCATCCCCTCATTTCCACCTAGCTCGGGAGATGGGCTGCTGCCTGGGTTCTGTCTCTCCCCAAATCACCCGCCTTCCTCCCCACAATGCTTTTATTGTGTGTGTGTGTTTTATTTTAAATCCATAAGCTAATTGGTTTTCTGCAGGACTAACTGAATTTTCCCAATTTAATTTGCAAAGATGATCCCCAGGAGCCATTACAGCGCGCGCTGTCCTCCAGATTGGATTACTGGCCTCTCCGGGGCTGCTGTACTCTGAGTCAGAAGGTGGGGCCCTGCCCCATAAGCTGATTACCTGAGCAGCGGAACTTCTTGCTCTTGATCTGGCCGATGCGCTTGTTGGCCAGCCGGCGCGGGCTGCTGCAGCGGGCCCCGCTGGTCTCGATGGGGTTGTCCTGAAGGTAGTCGGCCAGCCACTTCAAGTGGCAGTCGCACACAAATGGGTTTTGGGCTAAGTGGCTGCGAGACGGACGGGAGTTAATCAGATGGGACCCCTGGTGCCACGTTCCGCCACCCCCCTGCCTGGTGCTAGGCTCTGGTGCCAGGCTCCCTCCTTCATCGCCCCAGGAGGCCTCGGGGGAGGTGGAAACTGCTCTCAGACAAGACCCGGAGAGGGGGCCTGAGCTCTGCTGTCTGCAAAAGACAGTCACAGGTGCAGCCGGCATCCCGCCTGGGGAATCAGCCTTCCTTACTCTCCCCACCTGGGTCAGGACCCACCCCTGATCGTCTCCAATCTCACCCACGCCAATTTTGAAGGGCAATGAAAGTTGCAGGCTTAGGGTTTATGCTGAGAGCAGACTGAATTTTATTTCTCCAAGCTCAGGAACACCCGGTACATAAAGCAGCTGGCATGGTGTCGGGCACAGGGTGGGTGTTCCATTTATAGTAGCGGGTTTTGTTCTTACCATCCTCAGCATCACAAGGGCAACAACACCATGGGCCTGGCTTCCCCCGGCTCAGTGAGAAAACTGTCCAAAGCACCACACTCAGCGCTTAGCACGTGGTCGGGGTTCAATGTGTAGCAGCTGCTCTTACCCTTTATTGGCTCCCGTCTCTGGCTACAGGGGCAGTAAGTTCCAGATGACTCAGAAGGGCTCCAGAAGCCCCCAGGCTCATGGTCAGGCTGGGGGCTGGAGCTAGGGTCTAAGCTTAGGGGTGGAGCCATCCAAAACACGGGCTGAGATCTGTACTCAGGTGTCATCTATCTAACGGAACTATTTATGAACATCTGCAGTGCTTGGGAGTGAGGAACTCTTCCTTAACGAGGGTGTTGAAATACTCCCGTATTCTGGTACAGTGTGCCTGTACCAGAGGCTTGGTTTTGCGGGTGTTGGTGGGCAGGAATGGGTTATCAGCAGAGATGGAGCCTGCTCAGAATACAGTGGCCACAGTGGTTAAAAGAGCAGGTGAGCAGCCCCTCGGCCTGGGTTCAAATCCTGCTTCTTACTAGTTGTGCAACCTTGAATAAGTTACTTAACTTCTCCGTGCCTCTGGTTTCCTCACATAGAAATGGGGGATCACAAAAGCACCTACCTCCTAGGGCTGTTGTGAGGCTTAACTGTTTGGATACAGGGAAATCACCCCGTGGGGCACGGAGCATGGTGTGAGTGATTAGTACAGGTGAGCTAGCCCTATTATGATTTTTAAAAAAATTGTTTTTTCTTGGGCAAGCCATGCAGCATGTGGAAATGGTAGTTCCCTGACCAGGGATCAAACCCACGCCCCCTGCATTGAAAGCGCAGATTCTTAACCACTGGACTGCCAGGGAGGTCCCAAGCTAGTGCTATTATTAACATCCCGTTCTCGCCGCAGGCTCCAGGATTCCTCCTGGATGTGCTCACTCTGCCTTCATTTTGAATGTTCTCTGCGACTACGTGTTTGGGGTTGCTGGCTGCCTGGGCACGCGCTGGCACTCGAGGTGGCATACTCACAGCGTCTGGATGGCCTGCAGAGGGGCAAAGAGCCCCTTGCTGATGGTTTGAAGCTTGTTGTCGTATAGGGAGAGCAGGTTGAGGTTCTGCAGGTCCTGAAACGTGTTCACCCGTAGGCAGTTGATCTTGTTGGCATTGAGGAGCCTGCAGGCAGGAGAGAGGCTGGTGACTCACTAATCCTCGTGCTGACCTGCAGTGCTCTCCTCACAGCAGGGGCTCCGGCCCTCAGCAGAGAAAGAGAGGGACTCGCATGCCTGTGGCCACCGAACCTCCGAACACGTCCGGGCACTCATGCACCCGGTCACCACGGATGCTGTGTCACACACCGATCCCTTGGAGACTTGCCCTGCACCCGTGCTCTAGGAGGGAGACCTGAAATGGCACCCTGTGTGCTCCACTTTCTGCTTTAGCATGCAGAGCTTCCAGGACTCAAAAAAAAAAAAAAAAAAATCATTTGGCACAATTATTTGGATGCTTTAGCTGATTGACTAAGGGTAATTTTGATTCAGAAAATTCCTTAGAGTTCTTTTGGATCACTGATCCCTTTGGAAAACTGATGAAAGTTGCAGGTCATCGTCCCAGAAAAAATACAGCCGTGGGTAGGCATGTGTGCACACACAGACACATCCTTTCTCTCTCTCACACACAGAAACACAAACACACACATGGATGGAGTCCCGCGTGATTCCGCAAATACACCACGCATGTTCTGAACACGCTCTTTACCCCTTTCGTAACGTGATTCCTTCTCCTCCTCTGTATCTGAGCCCAAATGTCAGCTCCTCAGAGAGGCCTGCCCTGACCCCCTCATCTCCAGTTACGACCCCCTACTATTGTCTCTCATAGCCCCCTATTTATTTCCTTCGTAGCATTTCTCAATTTATGGTTAGAGGATATTTGTTTGTTTTCTTGTTTATCGTTTGCCTCCCACCCAAGACGGTAAGTTCTATGATGGCACAAATGACATTATTTTATTCCTCCCTTTATTCCTAGTGCTTAGCACAAGCATTTATTAAGAAATACACTCAACTCCATATGCAAATCCAGGGGGTCACTCTCCTCTAAGGTGACACCTATCCCGCAGGGTCAGCCTTCCTATCCACGAGGGACCCCGTTCTGCTATGGTTTTTAGTTCTTCAGACCCACCCCGGCCAACCAAAACCAAAAAAAGGAAAAAAAAAAGCATAAAAGGAAGCTGTGTTTCTGGTGAAATGCTGGTCCATCCTAGGTGATGGAAGTGTTTTCCAGAATGGGGCTGGCAAGGCAAGCACTTTGGGTCCTACAAATGTCCTTTATGATCCTAGACTGACTATCTGTGCCCTTGAACCTTGTGTAAAATCACTGCTCACCCACTCTTGAATGAAAGTGAGGGGGTTACTAAACTGACCAGCAAAAAGCTGGAATTTAAAAAATTTCTCTTATCAATGCTGGCTCAGAGCTTCCCTCATGGGGAGGGACCCATGGGATGCATCATGGCTGGCTTGCCTCTGGAGGCTCTTGATGCCAGGGTCCAGGGGACTGGAGCTGGTAACGGAGGGGCTGCCATGGGAGCTCAATGACCCATGCCCCCACTCCCTTGCTGCAGGTCCGTCCTGTGAGGCAGGCAGCTGTGGCAGTGACAAGAGGAAGAACCGACGTTTAATCTGGCTAATAACGGTCAGGGTCCCAAGGGTTCACACAGATGTCCTCCTGCCTCCCAGTGGCAAAAAAAGCTCACGTTGCTAGAATACTTTTCCTGCTTTCCAGCGTGCTTTCCTGACATCCTTTTATTCTCACAGTAACCTGGGCAGATGGGCAGAGCCAGCCTTGCACGTTACAGTTGAGGAAACTGAGGCTGAGAGATTGGTGGGCTTGTTCAAGGTTACACGTTTCCAAGGTGCATGCTGGATGCAGTTATGGTTGGTACTCTAGGTCTCTGGAGGGTTTAGTTTCTTCTTTATGAATGCCTCATCTACCCCACCCATCTGTCTATCCCCTTTGTAGCAATTTCCCCCAAGAATTAACTGTGCTTTGTATATTAAATTTTAGTCAAAATCACTCTCTTTGGGGGGTATTTCAAGGAGGATGCTATGGAACAGAGAAACAGGGAGAACAGCGAGAGGATCCAACAGGGCTAAGTCGCCACAGGTCAGGAATGAACCCTTCACACACACACATTTTTTTGGTTCTCTTGTTTAAAAAGAAAGATAAAGTATGCGGTAGATGGTTTGTTCCAAAGCTTGATGTTCAGGGCCTTTTGAGGGCATCATCTTGCTAGGAAATACCGAATTATCAGTAAAGAGACCAGGTCAGAAATGCCAATCTCATGACCTGAGGATAGAGTCCTCCCTGCATCATCTTGCGACATCCCACATGCAACTCTGTTCATTCAGCCCTCGCAGTGTGTTAAAAACTGGGAAAAAACTACAATGAGGTATCACCTCACATCAGTCAGAATGGCCATCATTAAAAAGTCTACAAATAACAAATGCTGGAGAGGGTGTGGAGAAAAGGGAGCCCTCCTACACTGTTGGTGGGAATGTAAAATTGGTGCAGCCACTATGGAGAACAGTGTGGAAGTTCCTTAAAAACCTAAAAAAAGAGTCACCATATGATCCACTCCTGGGCATATATCTGGAGAAAACGCTAATCCGAAAAGATACATGCACCCCAATATTCATAGCAGCACTATTTACAACAGCTAAGACACGGAAGCAACCTAAGTATCCATCGACAGATGAATGGATAAAGAAGATGTGGTATGTTTATATATATATATATATATATATA
>NW_020173979.1:6175279-6179764 GCF_003031525.2 Neophocaena asiaeorientalis asiaeorientalis | reverse complement strand
ATATATATATATAATATAATATTACTCAGCTATAAAAAGAATGAAATAATGCCACTTGCAGCAATATGGATGGACCTAGAGATTATCATACCAAGTGAAGTAAGTCAGACAGACAAAGATAAATATATGGTACCACTTACATGTAGAGCCTAAAATATGATACAAATGAACTTATTTACAAGGCAGAAACAGACTCACAGACATAGAAAACAAACTATGGTTACAAAAGGGGAAAGTGGGGTGGGGAGAGATAAATTAGGAGTTTGGGATTAGCAGATACAAACTACTATACATAATGGAAAAGAATTGAAAAAGAATATATATACGTATATGTGTATAACTGAATCACTGTGCTGTACATCAGAAGCTAACAACATTGTAAATCAACTACACTTCAATAAAAAAAATTGGGACATTTCTCTCACTCACACACATCATATTTCTATTTTCTCTTGAAAAAAAATCAGAAGCTCTAGTAACACTGGGCCCACTGGAGGCAGCCACGGGGTGGCTGCCCCCTTTAGATAAGACATATGCTCTGTTTGCCACAGTCCTCACTATTCCCTATTGTATGCCCTTCACAAGTTTATTCTACTGACCTTGCCTGAGGAGGCATTTAGATTTGAGACTCTAGTGTAGATTCATGAGCCCAGTTGCTGTACGTGGTTCTGGGGAATGCCAGACACTGGATAAGGTGGATGGCTATGGGGAGAGAGGAGTGCAACTCTGATCTGCCTTGAAAGGGTATCTAAACTGCAGGCCACTCTGGCAACCCTCCTCACCCATCAGAACTATCGAGGCTTCTTTTTCTGCCCACTTTCTTGTTCCCTATTGCTCCTAGATCTCTCAGCATGAGATGTTATCGCAAAGATGTAAGGCATCAAAACAACCCAGGCTGGCACAACTTTGAGGCAAAGATAGCGCATATGCAGGAACAAAAGGAAACACAAAAGGGCAGAGTCTCCCCATCACTTATTCTCTCCCAGGATGCTTGGCTCCCTAAGGCAAGATGCATCGGTGCAGGGAGAGATAAAATTAAGCTGCTTATCCAGATTTAGATGCCGAGGACAGCCTCACTGATCTCCAGCACAGGCGACATCTAACAGCCTGTCTTTCTGTCCTCTATCCTTTGGGAGGAAGGTTGGCAGCTACTCAGCTGGGTCTGGCTTCCATGAAAGGATCTCTGAGCTCTCTGGTACATGGACAAGAGTTGCAGGGGAATTAAACAAACAAACAACATCCTAATCATTTGTAGAGACGTAGATGGACCTAGAGAGTGTCATACAGAGTGAAGTAAGTCAGAAAGAGAGAAGCAAATATTGTATAATAACGCATATATGTGGAATCTAGAAAAATGGTATAGATGATCTTATGTGCAAAGCAGAAATAGAGACACAGAGGTAGAGAACAAATGTATGGATACCAAGGGGGAAAGGGGTGGAGTGGGAGGAATTGGGAGACTGGGACTGACACATATACATTATTGTTACTATGTATAAAATAGACAACCGATGGGAATATACTGTATAGCACAGGGAACTCTACCTAATGCACCGTGGTAACCTAAATGGGAGGGAAGTCCAAAAGGGAGGGGATATCTGTATGTGTATGGCTGATTCATTTTGTTGTGCAGTGGGGGCTAACACAACACTGTAAAGCAACCATAGTCCAATAAAAATTAATTTAAAAAAACACCCTAAAAAATAAAAATAAAGAAAAACCACCCTATGATGGAGCAAACAGAGAGTAAACAACTCTCTGAAATGGGGTTCAGCAATTCTGTGAGGAGTTCTGAACATAGGCCTTCTCCCTCTTTCACTGGAGGGATTGATTCCGCCTCTTTCTCCATCAAGGCTGCTTGATCTGTCCCAGTTCATTCCCCTTTGAGAAGCAGTGGTGTAACTGCTGTGTGAATTAATACTAATGCAGCATCATCTCCAGAGACCACAGCTCTGTGTGCAGCCCTGTGCCAAAGGTTTTCCAAAGCACTTTCCATGTAGTGTTTTCTTTCACCCTCACAGCACCACTATGAGTGTCCTCATTTCGCTGATGAGGAACCTGAGGGTCAGAGTGGTGATGGATTTAACCAAGGTTGCCCAGTGAACTTCCAGCCTGTCCGACTCCAAAGCTCCTCTCTCATCCACCATGTAAAATCCATCTTCTTGTTCCTGTGCCTGGTGGAAGGTGTTGCCTGTTTCTGGGGAGTGGCTGTTTTTGCTAGCTTCGGAATGTACCTGGGCACACTTCAGGTTGGGTCCGGAAGACTGCTTGCCTCTTGGTTGTGTAGAGGCATCAGGAGTCCTGCTGACTCTTAGGGAGAACCCGGCACCAAGGTGCTGCGACGGGATTGCTCTTTGAAATGCTCACTAAGCTGCCATTGGCACCATGGCAGGCTCCTCGCTGAGTGGCCTGCACCTGTGCAAAGCAGGAGCTCAACCTTCACGCATCGTTGACTAACCGCTGATTTAGGAGCTGGTATGTTTGGCTCTGTGCTCCCCTCACCCTGAATTCTCACTCAAGGCAGACCAGGGGACAGCGACGAAGCAGAGACAACAGCATCCCTTATGCAAGATGGGATGCTCCAGCTCGCCATTCAAGAGGCTGCCTGGCGCTCAAACTCCGAATTTTGATGCCCAACTAGATCTCGGCTTGATCCGTTATTGGATCCAGCGAGGGGGGAGGGGTTGGGGATGTACCGTGTTCATCAGTATTTCCCCAGAAGCAGATCCAACCATCTTGCGGGGCCACCCGCTCCCAGACTCACCTCCCAAAGGAAACGTGGAGGTCATATAAACAAAAGAGAGATGGTAGTTGGGCGGGGGTGGGGCTGAGATGATCATGCCAGGGTGAACAGCTGGGACCACATGACCTAACAGGTAATAAGCACGGTGTGGCCAGGCACTCGCACAGCAACTTACAAATATTAACTTATGGAATCTCCATCTGACAGATGATGAGACCCCTGGGACTCAAAAAGCTTGAGTACTTTTGACCGAAGTTGCACAACTAGTAAGTGGTAGGTTGAGATTTGGATCCATGCTATCTCATTTTAAAAGCCTTTGCTCCAGGCTTCCCTGGTGGCGCAGTGGTTGAGAGTCCGCCTGCCGATGCAGGGGACATGGGTTCGTGACCCGGTCCGGGAAGATCCCACATGCTACGGAGCGGCTGGGCCCGTGAGCCATGGCCGCTGAGCCTGCGCGTCCGGAGCCTGTGCTCCGCAACGGGAGAGGCCACAACAGTGAGAGGCCCGCGTACCGCAAAAAAAAAAAAAAAAAAAAAAAAAGCGTTTGCTCCCACTCTCCCACTCTGGCCTGTGAAGGGACTGTGGGAAGCGCCTGAAGCTTGTGGAAGGAGGCAGAAGTATGTTTTTGTAGCCACTCCCATTAACTTAGTGATGATTCTACAATAAGACGAAAGCAAAGAGCCACGCTCCCGCCAGAGGAAATTACGGAAAGTGCGAGTACACACACATCGCCTTCTAAACTTACGTCTAAGCATTAGCTCTACGAGGCACTCTTTCCGTCCTCCCCTTCACCGAGCCCTTTCAGCTTCCACATATGTTCCACGTCAAGAGGTATTAGCACTCAGCCCATTGAGGAACCAACCTAACGACGCGGCGGAGAGATAATCCTTTCCAGGAGCTGTGGCCTTCAGAAAAAGCAAGGCAGGAAACAGAAGCCATTGGGAGCCTCAGAGCTGGAGCGGGAGGCGGGGGGAGGGGGAATGAATAGCACACGTCCTCAGTCTGGGCTAAGGAGGGCTCTTCTGATTCCAGTCCTGCTGGGGGACCGGGCCTGGCCCGGCCAGAAAAGTCCCAGGTGCTCTCATCGCTCGTAGCAGCTTGCAGCCTCATTTACTCAGGGTCCAGGTAATAGGGGGAGATGGGCCACAGGAGGGAAGTGAGGTCCACCCTGACCTGTGAAAAAGACCCCCACATCCAGTCTCCCTAAAGAGGCCACATGGTTCGGGTTCAATTTGTAGCAGCTGTTCTTACTCTTTATTGGCTCCCGTCTCTGGCTACAGAGGCAGAGGACCACTGAGGCCCCATTTGTAGCTACTGCCCTTGGCCACGTCGCCTCCTCCAAGAAGATTCCCCTGAGCTCACAGCCTTTGCCGCAAGGTTTGGAAAACACAAACATCTGGAATCAGGCTTAATGATAAATTGCATCAAAATCACCTAGGTAACGCCAGTGGTTCACATATTGATTCAGTGGCCCCAAGCTCTCATTTGGGTGATATTTATATTCTCCACATCTGCCCATGTGTCTGCGGAAGACAGCGGTTTGAGGCTCCTCCTCCTACTTATACGGTGTTTGTCTGCAAACGCCAAAAGCATATTCCAAACCTGGAGTACAAGGTCTTCTCAGAAAACGTGTCAAGAAAGAGCGCAGCAGCCCCTTCCTGCAGAATACGTGAAGCCCTTCCGGGAAAGACCACAGGATAGGAAGATGGGCACAGGCTCCCCGCCAGGCGGGGACTTCATGG
>NW_020173979.1:6116797-6175101 GCF_003031525.2 Neophocaena asiaeorientalis asiaeorientalis | reverse complement strand
TCAGAAGCATCCAGAGGAAGGGAAAGATGTACCAACAACCCCATGGCATAACCCTTTCTCTGGCTCCTCCTGTAGGGGAATCATTTTTCAGGAATGGGTTACAAAGGCTCTCTGTTATCAAAAAAAGTTCTCTGTGTATCCCTGCAAGTATTTCCCACTATTAAGCACTGGCATTAACTATTAGTGAGGCTGCCAATTAGGGGAGCCATTCTGGACCTCTGATTAAGCTGCAGGATTTAGAGTTAACCCCTCTCATTATTGTGTCTTTCTCTTTTAAAAAAATTTCTTTAGAATTAACCCTCTGCCACCCTGAAATTCTTTATCTACTAATTGTAATAAGGACCACTCTCTTGCCTTAGAACAAACATGCTATTATCTTTCCCATATGAAATACGGGGGATTTATTTTGACCTTTGGCAACCTCCTGAGGCTGGACATGGGGAAGAACCTGGTGACATCTGGTGCCACGAGGTCAAGGACTTCTGACCCCGCCCAGAATCTTCTCTGAGCCTGTGAATGGGTGCTGTGGGCCACGCCATGCTAAACACTCACACAAAGAAACAAGAGGAGCCCTCCAAGTCCCTGGGGGCAATGATGACGCTTTCTTCTCTCCTGATAATGACTGCACTGCTGATCATGGGCTGTGGGTTGTCATGGTGACTCAAACTGAAGTGCAGCAACAGGGTGGCCTGTCTGAAAAATAGGACCTCCTTTGGATCCACAGATATAGGAGGGCACGAGGAAGAGGGTGCAAGCAACGGGGACCTCCTAAGGTAATCAGAGGGAAGCTGAGCTTCTGAGAGACCAGATGAAGGCGCCATCACCTGCTCTCAGGAGATCAAGGGCCTCACCTAGTGTGACCTGGCTTGCCCCTTCCCTCCCCAACAGCTACTAGGGTAGAACTTGTCTATCTGACTGCTACCTGGTTACTAATCAGTCCTTTAAGAGGGATAAACCATTCACTCAATGACCAAAGCATGGAATGATTCCAGAATTTAAGTCCCCTCAAGAGCTTTCCTTAGGAAGTTCCAGGTACACAAGAGAGGGAAGAATTCCTCCCTCAAAAATGCATCACAAAGGAAGTCTGCTTCTACTTCGGGGGAGAATTCTCATCATCTCACCTCAACCCAGTCTTTAAGAACAAGCAGCTTCTTCTTTTTTTTTTTTTTTCTTGTGGTACGCGGGCCTCTCACTGTTGTGGCCTCTCCCGTTGCGGAGCACAGGCTCTGGACGCGCGGGCTCAGCGGCCATGGCTCATGGGCCCAGCCGCTTTGCGGCACGTGGCATCTTCCCGGACCGGGGCACGAACCCGTGTCCCCTGCATCGGCAGGCGGACTCTCAACCACTGCGCCACCAGGGAAGCCCAAGAACAAGCGGCTTCTTGATTGCCCTCTTACAGGGCTCAGCTCGAACTTTAGTGGGGTGAGGACAGTCAACCAGAGGAAGTTCCATGGGAGACAGGGGTCTGTGATTTAGACTGAGGCTTAACAAGAGGAGCTGTTAAAGCATCAGTTCCACAGTACTCCCTCCTTGGCTTGAGCCAGTGAGGAACTCTTGTTTCGTGTATCACAAAACTAGCTCTGCAGATTGGCCCATGACTGGGTCAGAAGCAGATATCTCTGGTGTGGACTCCAGATTCAGACTGCTTGGGTTCCAACGCTCCATCACTTACATGCTGAGAGACAATGGCCAAGTTACTTAACCCGTCAGTTGCTCAGTTTCTACATCTATAAAATGGGCCTCTGAACAATACCTTTCTCTTAGCATGGTTGTAAAGGTTAGATGAGATGATGTATATGAAATTGCTTAGCACAGGTTCTGGAACATATTAAGTATTCAATAAATGGTAGCTGTTGTCATCAGCAGCAGTAGTTGTACTTGCAAAACAGCCAATAAGGGAAAGTGAGCTATAGGGAGCGGAGTTTTGCTCACTGCCCTGTAACTGGCATGTTGCTTGGAAAACTCCAAGATGCTCCAGTGGTCTTGTCTGCCTTCCAAGAAAATCAAACAACAGGTGCTGGGCTGTCTTAACTTATTCCAGCCCTAAGACAGTCTGGTTTGGTTAAGACCTCCCGGAGCAGGTTTAACATCGACCGGAGCCAGCATTTACACGAAAGCTTCCACCTCAAATGACTGCCTGCCTCACTTGAATCCCTCTTCCGTGCATATGCCATGCAATCAATGAGTACTAACTGCATGTGCCGATCCCCCGGGGGAGCTGTAACGGCGCAGCTTACTGCTGCCCATCAGAGGGGAAAGTGATGGCTCCGGAGACACAGTGACTGCTTGCTTCCCTCGCCTTGGGGAGGGCTGACCCCTGAGCGGCAAGGTGACATATCTGGGGGCACTCTGGCTGGCTGCACACTCAGGATCATCATCTCCACTCACATCCTAGAAACCCAGGAGCCAGGGTGGGCAGGGGAACGGCGAGTTTCACTCTGTTTCTGGTGAGGAAGGGCATGGACGGAGCCTGGGAGAAGAGGACAGGTCACTTCTCGGGTGATCAGAGCTGGGCGCGCGTGCCCAGTGGCATGTCTGGTCCTAACCTTGGATTCTGAGATGTCTCTATGTGGGAAATTTCAGTTCTCTGCAGTTTAGGAGGGAGTCTCTAAACACACTTCTTGCCCTACTGGGCACCTGACTCGTGTCCCAGCAGCTTGTTTTAAGGAAGGAAACTGACAGGCTCCCCTGAAGATCATAAGGGTTGTTACTAATAACAAATGTGTGTTTATACAATGAAAGTCTGCAGGAACTGAACCAGTTTAGGATTAATTACAGGGAGACATACCAGCTATTTTCAAACACTGGAAGAATATGAGAATAGCCTTTTCTGAGTTTCCCAGAAGCCATTACTGAGGTTTAGTATAAGAAAGAGCTTCCTAACCTTCTAACTACACTGAGAAAACTTATCACAGAAACTTATCAGCAAAAGAGCAGTAGGATTTGTCCCAGGGTGCATGGGACAGGTTTCCATACCAGCTGGGTGAGAGGCTGTCCTGGAAGCCCTGAAGATTTTGGAAGTCCAACTAAAGGAGGGGACTCTTTTGAGGCTGACACCAAGAGGATAGGGTTTTGGGGGTCCTTCCCAGGACTGCTGAAGCTTGTCCATGGAGACCCATTTGCTGCAGCCTCTGAGAAACTCTGAAGACTGAGACATTCTCCTATCATCATTGGCCATCTGCCCGAATAAACAGGGCAAGAGAATGACCCAGGAGGGCTGGGTACAGAACAGGCTGGGCAAGTGTGGTGGAATAGCTGAAAAGTTTAGAGAAACAGGGAAAGGGGAGATGGGCAGCCAGGACAACCAACTACAATGCACCTGCTTTACTCCTGGTAGCATCATGACAAGTGCCAGAAAGGAAACATCCAAGATCATTTTGGGTGGCAGAGACAGCTTGGCTTTGTGATGCACCCATAACTTGAGAGATGGAGAGAGAAGAAAAAAACACAAACCTCTTGCAAAAAGTCTTTGAGTCAAAGGACAGGAAATTTCCCAGACTAGCAGGGTATTCTAATCAGAGCCTTCTTATCGGAGTGTCTCCAGTCTAACAAGGAGAAATCCAATCTACCGCGGGCTGAACGCTAAATTAGATCTAATCAGGACCTGCTTTCTAACTGCTCAACAGCAGGTCAAAGCCCAATGACGGCTACAGTTGCTGGTTCTTTCTGGAAAGTGAGGTGGCCTGAGTTGTGTCAACTCTCGGTCTCGAGAGAAGGGGGGATGCTTTGTCTTTACTCCCAGCTACTCAACGCCCTCTGCTCAAAATGGTGATACTCAACCAGAGTTGCCTTCCCCATCCATGCAAAGTCCTGTTAACTCCAGTCATCTCACGACTGCTGTCAGCCTGGAGCTGGGATACATTTCCTTTTTTATTTTATTTATTTATGTATTTTTTGCGGTACGTGGGCCTCTCACTGTTGTGGCCTCTCCCGTTGCGGAGCACAGGCTCCGGACGCGCAGGCTCAGAGGCCATGGCTCACGGGCTCAGCCGCTCCGCGGCATGTGGGATCTTCCCGGACCGGGGCACGAACCCGCGTCCCCTGCATCGGCAGGCGGACTCTCAAAACATGCATTTATGGAATCTTTGCTACATGCCCTGCACTGTGCTAGGCACTTTGACGCATGCTACATTTCTCCTTAATGCATGCAAGGGCATAGAGCTTTCTGCGGTCAAAACACGGACTGTAAAAGGATATTCACTCCAGCCCAGTGAAACGCACCACCTCCAAATCTAACTCTAGGCCATGTTATTGTTACTCTTCTTGGAAGGGATTAATAGCTACAGTTAACTGGCCTTATAGTGGCAGTTATAACTTACAGTTTCTTTGCTACAAGCAAAGAATACTATCTGTGAACCCCCCAGCTCCCTGCAGAGCCCTGGCATGTCATTCTAACAAAGAGCCACAAAGGCCCACCAAGGGCTGCAACCTTTGAACACTAGTAGGTAGGTACACAGAGACACAGAGAGTGAGATAGACACGGAGACAGAGGTGTGAAGGGCTGGATGGGTGGGATGCAGAGAAAAAGAACAGAATTTTCTTTCTCTTGCTTTCGGCTTCATTGAAACAAACCTGACTATTGCTGTGATGGATGTGCTGCCTGGAAACTAGCGGGGCGTCTCATCTGGACATGATTCACATTCTTATATTGTCTTAGGAGACTCTGTCCAGGGCTGAGTCTTAACAGGACATGGGAAGGGTAGGGAGTAAATGTGAGAAGAAAAGGCTAAAGGAAAAGTCTCACTTCCTTTTTCTTTGGATGTCACCATGTGAGATGCGTTGCCAACCTTCCTCTATTCACCATTGCTCCTGGCCGCCCACCCATCCGGAGCCACAACTTGACTACATGGTGCGCAAGCTCATAATGGAGCTTCACTTAACTGCCCACGGGAGCAGGGAGGCCCCAGGCCCCTTCCTTCCTGCCTGTGACTTAGAGGTGATTTTACAATGGCACACATACAAATGTGCATGTACACGCACACACATTCATCTGTACTCAGACGCACGCCTCTGGGAACATACATCTTGTGCTATTCAGAGGTCTGGGAGGCCTCTGAGCCACAGGACCACATAAGCTCTACTCCAGCTTCCACACCTATTTTGTTGTGTGACTGAGGACAAGTCATTTCCCTCTCTGAAACTTGGTATCTTCCATTGCTCACAGGATACTCAAGATCAATTCCTAATACCAATAGGAATCATCATGGTCCCTGAGCAGACATGGACATGCATGCACACACACGTGTACACACACACACACACACACACACACACACTCCCCACACCCATAGATACTATGGCTACCTGATCACAAATCAGAGATAATTCTCCCCCAGTCATAAAATCTTAAAATACAGGATGAGCTGATTTCCTTTCCTGGCCTCTCCACATCAGAGTTCATTTATCTTCTTCAAACATTTAAGCTCAAATGACCACAATGAAACAAATGCAAATAAATAATCCCAGAGCTTAAAATTTGAGGCAACAAATCTTCCTTGAAATTAAATAAACGCTTCCCATCTCAGCCATATCTTACCCAGATAGAGCCACAGCGGTGACTGATCATGTTCCTTCTCTAATTACTTCACTGCCCCACCCCTACCCTTCTTCAAGGTCTCACGTCTACCGGCAGCTCGGTTTCAGCTTTCGTATTGGAATACGGTGTACGAATATTTTAGTTCCCTAAGTTCCGAGCACACCCCTGCCCCATGCTTCCCTTTGTAGGATTCACCTCTGGCTTAATTTCTAGCCCCCTAAGCCTGAGGTTAGTGATTCATACCTGGGCCAGGCTCCCGAGCTGTATCATCTATAGCTCGTTTACATTGACCTTAGGCTTCCTCTGCCAACTCCCTGGCTCTCCTTCCGCCAAGAAGAGGTGATGGAGGTACGGGGTGGACGGCTCAAAAAAAAATGTTTTTTTTTTTCCTTTTAATGGGCATAAAGTCAAAAGAAGAACTCCACGGAGCACGGCTCAAAGTTTGCAGGAAAGAGCCTGCAAATAGTTCCAGAGACACGATTAGTGACAAAGTTCCTACTCACAGCAGCTGTAGGGACACCAGCCCGTCAAACAATCCCTTGGCAATCTCGGTGATCTTGTTCCCATAGAGCACCCTGGAAAAGAGCAGAGAGGACAGTGGTCACTGCGGATGAGAGGCCACTGGAACTCCTTCAAGTAGGAGGCCACCAGCTTGGCCCACTCTGGGGGGCATCTCAGAGCACTGGCTTCCCCAGCCTGCCTCACCTTCTCCTCCCCAGTGAGACAGTGGGCTAGTGTCACTGGGGGTTGCAGGGGCAGGCTGTCCGGGAGGCGAGGAGAAATGGGCTCCATCCTGTTCTACCCCTGGGCAGCCCAGCTCAATAAATCATCCACAATAGGAAGACGCAATCCCTTTGTGGTGTCTCCCAGAGCTGCTAACATGACTCACACCCCAGCAATAAATAAGATGTGTGGGAAGCTGGCCGGCCCTGTGTGTTCTTGTCTTCAATGGGTATTGACAGCCTATATAGAACGTTTCCTTTTAATATCCTGTTGCGTCCTAGGAATTCCTGAGCTGAGTCCTTTAATCATCCATCTAGACAGGGCTTTGGGTATCTGGCGTCCTATCCAGATGGCTCAGGGACCACTGAGTCAAGGACTGGCTCTTAGGAAAAACTAGGGAGCAAGGAATTGTTATCGCGGTACCAGCAGCTTCTACATTACAGCCTTTTTTCCTAGCCTCTGAGCTCCAAGAGCTAAGGAACTCAGAATTCTTTTACCCTTCTCTCTTCCAGCCTACAGAGTCCCTCACACTGGGTGTCCTATTCAAGGGCTGGTCTCCGGTGATCTGTGAGGCTTGGGGAAGAAGTGTACTGGGTCTGCCTCCCCCGAAGACACTGCTGGCCTCTCTCTGCTCTCATCCATGGCACAGACTTTGCTGTCTCTTGGGTCCAGCCTCCTCCGAGATGGAGGGAACTTAGCTAAGAAGAATTAAAAAAAAAAATTCCCTCTCGAGCTCTGGAGTGCCTTGAATGAACGCAGGATTCGATCCCCACTCAGATTGCAAATTCAGACTGTGATGTGTCATCGAGGAGGCCAAATATTAGGATGAGGAAACGGTCAATGGGAGCGATAAACCCAACTCCCCATTTTCCAGACGCCACCAGGAGTGAAGAGTGAGCCTCCCGCTCAGCCTGCGGGTGTGTTTCATGAATGTTTCAGCAAACTAACGGCTAAATAAAAGTCAGCACAATGGCTCAGGCTTGCATTTGTAATTCATATTATTAATGTCCCACTGCTCACTGTGCCAAATGCAGTCGTGTCACTGTCTGTTCGCTGATGTTAGAACCTGCAGTGTAGCAGAAGCCGGAGGGACAACGGGGCGGGCGGGGGGGAGGGGTTCCTCAAATCATGTGTCCGTATGGGGCGTCTCTAAGCCTCAGTGGGTCCAAACCAGTCTCCGGCAGGCTGACGTGGGCTGTGGGTCCACCTCGGGGCACCTGGGTGTGGACCTGTCTGGCTTTATCCCCAGATCTCTCCTTGACTTTCCTTCCCACCTTTCAGATCTGGGCTCAAACACCTCGTCCTTGGGAAGCTTCTCTTGAATATCTTAGTCAACATTTTCTACCACCTGTCACTCTATTTTTATTTCTTCATCCCTTTTCATTACGTCATGTTATATTACTTATACATTAATTTATTTTAAACATTTTCTGTGCCTCCCGCACCGGCCCCCTTGAGTAGAGGTTCTGTGTGTGGTGACATCATGTCGCTTGCTCATGGCTGGGTCCCTAGAGTCGAAATCGGAATAGGATCTAACACAATAAATATCTGTTGAAAGAATGAACAGCTCTGGGCTTTCCTGGTGGCGCAGTGGTTAAGAATCCGCCTGCCACTGCGGGGGACACGGGTTCGAGCCCTGGTCCGGGAAGATCCCACATGCCGTGGAGCAACTAAGCCCGTGTGCCACAACTACTGAGCCTGTGCTCTAGAGCCCGCGAGCCACAACTACTGAGCCTACGTGACACAACTACTGAAGCCCGTGTGCCTAGAGCCCGTGCTCCGCAACAAAGAGTAGCCCCCTAGGACCGCGGTGGCAGGTGGCCACTCTCCCTTCTCCTCTGTGATCTTCAGCGCAATAAGCAGACACTGATCTCACACACAATCCTGTCTCTGATATCCCAGCCAGATGTTCTACCCGATAAATGAAACTACTTTACTCCTCCAGCAGCGGGCAACAACTGAATCAAGAGACTTCCCTGTCTTCAGCCCCTTCCCAGTGGGATAGGGCCAGGTGGGGGAAGAATGTGTGTCTTGTTACCTGCCCACTTATCCATTAAACAAACCGGTTGCACAGAGACACCAAGCATGGACAGCTTGCCTCTGAGCATCCTCACTCTTGCCCGGGTGGGCAGGTCACCAAATAATACAAAAAGTATCAACTGATGATACCTTTGCTGTATCTTATACTTTTTATGTTATCTCAGGAGGGCAGCACGGCATGGGGACCAAGAGGACGGTTCTGGAGTCAGACTGCTTGGGTCTAAATCCTGCCTCTCTCGCTTGTTACCGCGGACTTTGGATAAGTTGCGTTTATTTATTCAACACATTTTTTTTGGCACGATAACTACGTGCCAGGTACTGTTTGAGGTGCCAGAGATTCAGCCAGGATCAAAAGAAATAAAGACCTCTGTCTGCGTGGAGCTTAGATCACCCAATTTCTCCAACCATTAAAGACAGGAGAGGATAGACCCTATATTTTAGGTCATGGTGAGGGTGAAACTTGCAAGCCTCCTAGAATAGTACCAGGTACACAGTAGGTGCTCAATAAGTACTGCCAATGATTGTTGGGACTGTAATCATGAGTGTGTGTCAGGCAGGAAAGGTGTCATCGTCCCCATTTTGCCTGTGAGGGAATGCACACAGAAGACTCAAGTGACAGTCCCTGTGCCACAGGGCGAGTCACTGGCAGAAATCAGGACTAAGCTCTGTACTTCCCTGCCCCTGAGGGTCTCTGAGCCCCTGGTGGGCACAGCTTTGGTTCCATCCACTAGGCTGCTTTAGGGTTTAAAAATCAAAGAAAAGAAAGGCTTATAGGATGGGGTTAATGCTTTCTCAGGACAATAGCCATGAGGTTGGTCTGGAGAAAAAGGCTTCACATCAGAGGAAGAAAATGAGCTCCTTCCTTGACAAGGTCACGCGCACGGGTAAAATGTGCACGTGGTAATAATCATACGTTACGACTCTCTCCCTCCACCTCCCCGGACAGCACTGCCTAGGCATGTGGGATGGGAGGGCGGTGAGACGAGAAGATGCATTTGAATCAGAAGCCAATAACCAGGAAGGCTGCTGGGCACTTAATCAATAAAAAGAATGCATTTGGGCTTGTAGAAATATTCCCCAAGATCAATTTCCCCTGAAGAAATATTTGTTTCTTTTACCAGGTTGACACAAGTGTGTAAGGGAACATAAAACCTTGATAAACACCCCCTGAAAAATATGGACGCCCCCCTCGCCCATGCTCCCACCCACACCCTACGCGCTTTGCTCCCCACTTACAGAGATGTGAGCGATTTCAGACCCTGGAAGGCGTCTGGAGCGATGTCCGAGATCTGATTCTTGCTGATGTCTCTGAAAAATTAACCAGAGACTCTGAGAACATAGCTCAAGGTGTGCTATGGCCGTTCCTAAAGTGTGGACCAAGCATTTCAGGCATGCAAAATGGTGAGGATGAATTCCTCACTTAATCAATTTATTTATTCATAGTGCGCGAGCAGGGGCTTAAGGATCATTCAGTTCAACTGCCGCATGATAAAATGCACTTTATTTGTACCACTCTTCTTGGCTTTCAAAGAATGCTCACTCGTGGCACCTTGACTTTGACATAGGGCCATGCACACGTGAGCCTTCACTTTGCAGGTGGGAAATGGAAGCCAGTTAGATTAGGGTCTCATCGTAGGTCTCACAATCAAGCAATTATAGCATAAACAAAGCAAAAGCTGGCCTCGCCCAAACACAGTCCAAGGTTCCTGTAAGCCTCACTTTCTTGCCTCACGCCTTGGCAAATGCTTATTTTTGTCCCCAGAAATCCTAGGTCATTTCGCCTCCCCGGTGACTTTTCCTTCCTGACCTGAATGGAGGTTTTGAGCAGTGACTTAAGTCTCTGTCTGGTTCAAGTGCATCTTCCAGGCCGGGTGATGTAAAGACATCATGAGATTCTCATGGGATGGCTTTGAGATGTGGGCTTGTCGCTGGCGGTCCTCGTGAGACGGGAACAAGCCCAGGGCGATGATGATCAGGGCTTTGGGATAATGTGAGCGAGAAGGATGCTGTGTGTTAGAAGGCAGCTAACCTGGCCTCGTTGGCACAGAGGAATCTCCCTGACCCAGACGCTGCTCACTCTGCAGCACCCCAGGGTCTTCTGAGCACCCGTCTCGCTAACAACACTTTCCTGAGGAGGGAGACTTCTCTTTAGGAGTTATTAGCTCCGGGACAGCCTCGGGGCTCCTGTCCCTGGAAGGGGAGATGCTCCAATTTCCAGCTACAATGAACCTCTCCGGTTCCTTTTCTTTACCAAAATAAATCAATGGGTCTTTGCTTTTGTGGAGAAGAGGGAGAGCTGGGGTCTTGGAGGATCAACAAGGAGGAGGGAAGGGAATACTGAGAAGCAAGAACATCTAAGCAGATTCCTTAGCAATTGCCTCCAGCGAGGCCAGACGCCCCAGCCCCACAGCCTCTTAAGCTCAGTCCTTCTGCCTGTTTCTCTCCTCCTTCTACTATCCTTCAAAAGGGCCGCCCAACAATCTTTGCCTAGTCCTCTGCTCCCTTCCCTCCTTGTTTCCAAGACCCGCGAGTTGAAAGATACTCCACAGGTTAAGGTTTCTTAGGCACGGCTGCTGAGCTTATCCCTTTAGCAGGCGAGATCGCCTCTAACAAATCCACAGATTGTGCTCGCAAACTAGTCAGCTTACACTGGCCTTTTCTTCAGAGCTCTGCTTTTGTATAAGGGTCTTAACAAGCAAATGCTCCGGATTATCCTAATCTCGCTAGCCCTCAGCCTGGCTGCCTAGCAAGGCATTTCAGGCAAGCGTGCAGGGTCGGTGCTCATTTGTTAATTTCTTTTTTTTTTTTTTTTTTCCTGACATTTTTAATGTGATGTCCCTTCAAGGTCCTTGGCCCTCTACCGTGTCAGAGGAGTTTCTGTGACCAGTGGGGAAGCCCTCTGCTTTAGCCTTGTCAGGGCAAATTGGTTTTTAGTTCAGAGCTAGACTCCTGGATGCACCCGTCTCTAAGGACAAGGTGAGAAGTCTCGTGATTTGGAGATGCTGGGGAGTGGAAACTGGAGAAGTGATAGTTTAGCTGGGAACTGACCCTGGTGGTCACTTCATCTTAGTTCTTCATTCTGCAGGAAGGGAACAGCAGCCACAGGTAAAGGACCTGTAGCCACAAGTGACTGGACACAGAGATTTGGGTACAGAGCTGGCATCTCCAGTCTCCCTTCCATTTCACCGTGATGGGTGCAGAAGGTGGTGGCCCTGGACAGGAAGGTAGACTGGGGAAGGCTTCAGTGCCCACCCATCTCCACGCTCAGGCGGTCCCACAGCTGACTCCTGGTGTTTGGGTCGCCCTCGATGACCAGTGGTTCTCAAAACTCACTAGGGTGTTTATTAAAATGCACCCACAGAGGGTCTGATTTGGCCCTCTGGAGAACTGGGGTTAGAAATCTGCATACGTAACAAATCTCCAGATGATTCCCAGGCAGGTGGTTTCTGAGTCATACTTTAGACCAGTATTTCAGAATCTGGTCTGTCTCAAACCTACCCCAGTCCCCTGGGGCTTGATAAACTGGATGGCGGAGAAGAAGTGGCCTTTGCATACAGTTCAGAAGAGAGGTGGTAAATTCCAGTGCCGAAGAGGGTCAAGCGGGGATTATAAGCGTGAGACACTAGGAACTGGTGGAACTTGTGGAATATTGCTCTACCTTAGAACGTGGGAGGGAAAGAACTCAACACCTTTGAAGGTTTGGCCTTCAAGTGTCAGCGCTCTCGGTTAACCAACCCTGTAAGACTGGGGCATCCTCTCTAACGTCTGCTACTCTCCCTGCAGATGGCGCCTCTATCTTGGTACTAGTTTTCACCTGGAAGTACTTTTTTTACACTAAGCTGACCGCTAGAAATTCATCCTCTTCAGGGACAAAGCCATTCAACATTCAATCAAGGAAAATTTTTTTTTCTTTTTGTCATTGGAGATAAGAAGAGGATGAGGTTCACTCATAGCCGAGGGAAAACTTTTTTCTGTGAGATATTAGAGATAAACTGGTCACATATACCTAGGAGGAGTTCACCCTTAGGGTTTTAAATTCCGTTTTCACCAGGGACCCTACTTCTCCAAAGCCCTTGCACTTCAGTCTGGGTTTCTGAAGTTCTGTTAGTCAGAAAAAATTTTAAGTGGTCTCTCTTCCCTACCGCCATCCCCTTGGTTGGGGGGGGGAAGGGCATCATAGTAAATATCAATAGCATCAGAAGCGATCAAAAATGAAATTTACTTCCCAGGTCGTGACGGAGAAGATCTTATGAATTTTGAATGCACAGATCATGGCAACTCCAGTGGGATGGAGAAAGGACAGTAAAACATAGTCACACTCTAAATTACCTGGACTTCACAAAAAATTAGAGCAGTCACTTAAATCATGTAAGAGATATAGGTTGGGGCAGTGACTGAACTTGTCATTTTTCACTGAAATTACTATCTGGCTGCATAATCAAGCTGGGCTTTAAAAATGAATTGGGGGGGGTGCATATGGAGAGTGAGCTGGAGAAGCAGGGAGGCCAGGAGATTAATGGCCCAAGGTTTAAATATTAAGGCCTATATTTATACAGCTCCTCCAGCAGGAATGCTGCCAAAGGGAGGGAAGGAGTATGTGCTTAGGGCTGGCGCATCACGTTGGTTTCTACTTCTGGAACTGTACCAGGAGAAAATCTTGTTTGGTGTGGATTTCCATCCAGGGAGATGGGAAGTTGGCTTCCTATGATCTGAGGGTAAAGCGTACCAATGCCACTGTTTCGCAGGGATGTTTATTTTTAACATAAAAGGAGCAAGCAGACACTTAACCTCTTTAATGCAGGCCCTCCTACTCAAGGGAAACCGATGAATCAGCCCGTGGTGGAAGGGAACAAAACCCAAGTCCGTGCATATTTCTATCTGCCCTCTCTCTTTTCTCTGTGTGGGGGGCCAGAGGGAGTAGGCAAGCGCAATGAAAGCAGCATCGTGATTACTGGGCTATAATAAATGATTTCTTAGCCTGGAAAAGGGACAGGAGCCTCCCTCCTAGGCTCTTAATATCTGTGATGGCAATGGCTGGGTTGTTTCTGAATCCTACTGGCCTCCCTTCAGAGCACCCCGCTCTGAGTGACTCACAGATCAGTGCTCAGGGTGGTCACGGGATGGCGAGGGGTGGTGCTGATGACGTTACCACGATGGCAGGGATGAGGGCCGTGAGGCTCAGATGCTGTCAGTGGAGTAGGGAAGGTACACTGCAGTGTTGGTGTCAGCAGGTACTGATAGGCTGCAGTGATGGCGTGGTATTGGATATGGTGGTAATGGCCATGCTGGGGATCATCATATGGGCAAGGGAGGTTCCAAGGCTTCTTATCTCACTTAGAAAGATTAGAAAGTCCTTACCATGGTCTAAAGAGCCCACGGGAGCTGGCCCTTATCTACGTCTCCAGCACAATCCCCACCACTTTCTCTTCATTCACTCTGTTCCTCCTCTCTATTCTGCAAACCATCCATGCATATGCTCCTGAGAACTCCTCTAGACTCACTCCCGTCCTTCATTCAGGTCGCTTGCACACGGAGGCCTTCATGGGTCAACCCATCTAGAGACCACCCCTCCATCAACCTCTAGCCCCTTCCCTTCTTTTGTTTTACTTTCTAGTACTGGTCAGTTTCTGACATTTACTTGGTTTTATTTCTGTGCCCTCCCACTCAAATACGCAAGCTCCATCAGAGGAGACTTCGTTTTAGTTCACCCTCTACCCACAGATCCCAGCACAGTTCTTTGCTCCTGGTGGACATTGGCTAAGAATTTGTTAGATGAATGCGTGCATGGTAGTAGGGATGCTGGTGACGGTGCTGTAGGATGATATAGGGAAACGGCCACATCTCTACTGAAGCTCCTACTTGAGGTCCGCATCCCCCAAACCAGGGGACAATCAAATGGTGAGATGGGATTGTTTTAGGCTGACACAGCCCCACCTCCCACCCAGATAATTTTACTTCACTCTAGTTGGAGTCGCCCTTAGATCTGAGGTACCTAAACCCATACACCGCCCCATCTGAACGCAGCACCCTGGGCTCACCTCCCCGTCTTGGGAGCCATTCCAGGTCTGATACTGCACTCTCCTGAGGATTGTGACGTAGCCTTTCATCTGGGCAGGCTGCCCACTACACATAGTACCCCCCGAACTGAAAGCATTTGGGCCCATTTCTCTCCAGGGGAGACTCACATTCGCTTCAGTTTCTTGTATTGGGTGAAGGCTCCGGCAGGGATGGATTTGATGGAGTTCTGTTCCAGACGTCTGAGAAACAGAGCAGAAAAGAGTCGATTAACCATCCACCCATCAACACATGGTTGCCGGGGGCCTTGAGGACAGGACGGTCTCTCCCATCACGTGGCATACATTCTTAGAGGAGGGAGACTTGGTAAACACCGTCCGAAAGCCAGAGACTGGGGTTCTGGTGTGTGGGGCAGCCAGCTCAGGGTCTGATACCCCTGGGAGAAAGCTAGAAAAGATGTCTTCTCCTTGAGCATGTTTGGTTCTCGTTTACGTTAAGTTGTCTTTGGGAGGTAGCTGTCATCTTCAGAAAATGCCGTAGGAAGTAACCAGAATGCTGAAAAAGTCAAAGGGATAAAGAGAAGGAAGAGTAAAGACAGATGGACAGATAGCAATGCCCACCTGTTCTGGAAGCATGTCACCATTCAGTGAAAACCTCCACCATCCTGCTGCTGGGGTGCAGTACAGGCAGAGACTGCATTTCTGGGCTTTTCCTTTTTTTTAATGGAGGTATAATTGACATATACCTTTAGTTTCAGGTGTACAACCTAACGATTCAGTATTTGTTTCTGGGTTTTTCAATGGGCTGTTCTAATATGATGAAGAATAGCCTTCAAGTCTCTAGGCTCCCAGCCTGACATTCATCAAACTGGCTCCCTGATATCCTGAGGGCCCCAGGGGCCCCGAATGGATCACTCCCCTGGGTTGCTGCTACAATCTGTAGCTTTATGGCCTTACGGACTTTGCTGAATTGCTCTCTCTCCTATTACTCTGGAAAGAACAAGAGATGCTGCAGGCCCAGGGCCCAGAGCTTCCTTGGAAGAGAAGGAGCATGGGGAGTGAGGAAGCCTTTTCATTCTTCATTCTTTCATCTATCAAATGACTTCCCGTCGCCAAGAACAGGTGTGGTGGGAAACAGGCATGAGCGGAAGGCGGGGTCCTCTATTAGAGGTGATGAATGGTGGCCTGGTCCACATCTCCCGTCTCTCCGAGGTGTGGATCTTTTCATCACCTCCTCATTTGGCATGGATGATCCCCAAACCCTCTGCTGGGAAGACACAAAAAAGTGTGTGTGTGTGGTGTGTGTGTGTGTGTGTGTGTGTGTGTGTGTGTGTGTGTGTGCAAGGGGAGGGCTGAGGGGAGCACAAGGCAGACATGGGAGGAACTGGCTCCCTTGGAGGCTCCATCTAGAGGATGCACACTTCTGGCTGGGATGAACCCATTCATCTTGAAGAGTAATCCCTGCTGCAGAAGAGGGGAGACAGTTGTATTAATTTGTGCCTCTGCAATCTCATCTTCATTGGGGGAAAGAGAGTATTTGTTACTGGAACCACTAATGGAGCAGTTTGCCAGCAATTTTCCCATTTCAAACAACATCTCAGCTGCTAATGTGGAATGGTTTGTCAGGCCTACCCATAACACAGACAAATCACTCTCCAGGCCGAAGGAAGGGGGTGAGGGGGGTGGAGAAAGAGGAAGGGTGGGTGAGAGGAGAGAGGGAGCATCAGGACAGATCATTCTTGGCTGCCAGATGAATCGAGTCTACAAATGAGGCTGCCACGGTCTATTAAGAGAGCCTCTTTGGGGCCGGAGGAGCCGGGGAGTGTGCTCTGTCGAGCACGTGGGCATAGGCTGGCTGGACAGCGGCCTGCTTGGCCTGTGGTGAGCCAAAAAAGCACGCCACAAGGTCGCAGAGGCTGCGGGCTCCTGGATATAGCCACCCACAGAGGCAGCAGACCCGGGCAGGCTGCCTTGACTGAGAAGTTCCAAGGACATTCTCATTTTCCAGCTGAGCAGAGTTCAGGGATTTCTCAGCCAAGGCAGCAGCTCTGTGAACCTCTGGGGCTGCCAGTCGGGTGGCAAATGCTCTCCAGGAATCCTGGGGTTCACCTGCCATTTTGGCAGGGGGATTGTGGCTGGAGGATGCCTCTGGAGAGAGCCACTGTCTGTAACGATGGCAATCCCCTCAGTTTCTGCACTGCTCCCAGCTGCAGGCCAAGAGCCCAAGCTAGTCAGGTCAGCTGGCTGACCGTGCAGTTCATAATGCATAACGTCCACTTTAGCAATGGGTGCAAGAGCTAAGGGAAGGATGAAACAGTGAGTAGGATGTGATACCTATCCCCAAGGAGTTTAATAATCTGGTGATAGAGACCAGCTCAAGACGGTCCATCACAGAGCCAGATTTTGTTGCTAACATAACAAGAAGAGTTGTCCTTTATGGAATCGAGTTGGTTTAGGTCTATTATCTCTGTGAATCCTTACACTTCTGAGGCAAGCTGTGTTGGCCCTACTTTGTGGACGAGGAAAATAAAACCTACATGGATCAAAGAGCCTATCCGAAGTGCCAGAGCTAATAAGTGGCGGAACTGGCATCTTTCTCTTTCTGTCCATTGGATGCACTGCCTTCTCTATTTTTTGAAAACAGAGAAAGTGAAGTCCATATACTAAAATAGCTTTCCCAAAGTCCCAGAAAAGTTTAAGGGGTGAAGACCCCAGTACTCATTCTGAGACATCATGCAGTCTCTGCAGAAGTAGGTATGTTGTAAAAAGGCTGTAGGAGTTGAGGGAAGATGGAATATAGATGCATGTGTGTGTATATACACACACATATATAACAATATATGTATAAAATATGCAAATAGAGTGCAAAGGTGTGGCTTTGAACAAAGAACAAAGAATTCCCATCTTAGCCTGTTAACCCTGGCAGGGACGTTGCTGTGTATCCTGTACGCTCTACCCTTGCACACTCTGGGGATGGTCTTTATTTCTGCAGTCTCTCTGCCTCTTATGCTGCTGTGGGTACCCGCTGGACATGCAACACCCTTACAGGGTGCCAAGGCCAGGACATGATGTGGGTTAGCCTTGCCCCAGGGGGCATTAGAGCTTGTCAGTGTACTTCAGATGTAAAGTTAAGGCAAGGGTGAGGATAATAACAGTAAGAGCTACTATGTATCAGCTTGTACTTGTAAGTCAGGCATCAGACTAAGAGCTTTGCACCGTACATCTAACTTAGTATTGACACCTCTCTGAGGCAGACCCTGTTTGTTATCACTACTCCCACTTTAAACATGAGAACACCGAGGCTCAGAGATGTTAAGTAAGTCACTTGTCCATATTCACAAAGCCAGGAAGAGCTACAGCCGGGACTCAAACTCAAGTTCATCCAATTGGAAAGCCTGCAGTCTCAGTCACTGAGCTTCGCTGAATACCGTTTGCTGCGGAGGCACCTCTATTCCTTTAGTCATTGCCCACTTATCCTCAAGAAAACTGCCCCTCGGTCAAGGAAGGAAGTCTGGGGTGTGTGTGCACACGCACGTGTGTGGGCACACACACAGGCTCTACACAGCAGCAGCCTCTGGTGGGTTTTACATGGCTTGGAACAAGCATGCAAAGATCCATACTCCCAGTGACAAGAATTCAGTGTGAAGGACAAAAAGCAGCTTTAGCATCAGCAAAAACTGTCACATTTAGGGATGTGTCTGAAGCCAGCGGCTGTCTTTGGTCTCTCTTAACTGGCACATGTGTCTTTCTTTGGCAAACATTCTTCAGGCTGCAAACTGATTTAATAGAACTAGCATAAAAACAAACATACAAATCAAACATCTGAGCGTCTTCCGGCACTGGCAGAAACAATGCGAACATCTGATGGGGGTTTCAGCCATTTGCGTTCTGTATTGATTTGCCCTAGTTCTTCAGTGCTTCCTTAATGATCTGTCATTCGCAAACACGCGACTGAACACAATATATTTCTAGCAATACATAAGTCAACGTGATGCCAGAGGGACTGGCAGGGGCATAGCTAGTGCAGGGCCATGGCAGCAAGTCACCTGATAAAGAGTTTCTGGAGCTGGATTCGAATATTGGTTGCAATAATGGTGGACATCTACCATTTATTGAGGGCTTTCTATATATCAGACACCGTGCTCTTCACACACTGGCTCATTTTATTCCTTCAACAATACTACAAAGCAAGTAGTATCACTAATACAATAACAACAGAGCTGAGGCATGTGGGCATATGTGACATGAGTCATTCCTAACCAGCTTTGCAGAGCACCTGGCATTGCCTACAGAAAACAGAGGTGCAGACACAGAGCCAGATTTGCTCTTCTTATTATATGCATATTCTCAGATGCCTCCAGCAGAGAAATCTTTGTCATCAACTTAGAAAAAAATGAGAACTTGAGACTAAAGCATTCTATCATGTCACATATGTGACATGTGCACAAGCTTTTTCCTTTTAGATTCCACTTAGGAGCTTTCAAACGTTGTGC
Source organism: Neophocaena asiaeorientalis asiaeorientalis (assembly GCF_003031525.2). NCBI lineage: Eukaryota > Metazoa > Chordata > Mammalia > Artiodactyla > Phocoenidae > Neophocaena > Neophocaena asiaeorientalis. Next base: position 6,156,295 of record NW_020173979.1, on the reverse strand, counting down.
TAACTTTCTATGCAATTAGGTTATATTATTTAATCTTCATGGAGAATCTCTAGTAGGGACGATGAGCCCCATTTTGCAAAGATGGGAACTCAGTGAAACATGAGATGTTAAGAAAGGTACCCAAAGAGGCAGAACCGGGATCCAAACCCAGGACTATCTACCACAAGGCTCTGTTCTTAATTATTCTGCTACCTGATCAGCTTCACCTTTATCCCACCTGCCCCCAACCCACCCCATCCCCCCTCCTTCCACATGGCAGCCCCCCAGAAACCTCACGTCCTCAGAAGAAGATGTGGTATGTATACACAATGGAATATTACTCAGCCATAAAAAAAGAACAAAATAATGCCATTTGCAGCAATGTGGCTGCAGCTAGAGATTATCACACTAAGTGAAATAAGTCAGGAAGAGAAAGACAAATACCATATGATATCACTTACATGAGAAATCTAAAATATGGCACACGTGAACCTATCTACAGGTCAGAAACAGACTCACAGACATACAGAACGGACTTGTGGCTGCCAAGGGAGAGGTGGGGGAGGGAGAGGGATGGACTGGGAATTTGGGGTCGGTAAATGCAAACTATTACATTTAGAATGGATAAAAAACAAGGTCCTACTGTATAGCACAGGGAACGATATTCAATATCCTGGGATAAACCATAATGGAAAAGAATATAAAAAAAGAATGTATATGTGTGTAAAACTGAGTCACTTTGCTGTACAGCAGAAATTAACACAATATTGTAAGTCAACTATACTTCAATTTTTTTAAAAAAGGAAAAGAATCCCGGATGTTGATGATTTCCAGAGCCCTCCAGCCCTTTTGCTCTGCTGGCTGCTTTTTTTTTAAACTTTTCTCTCTTTTTAAAAATGTCCCTGGTGACCAGTATGATGGGGGCATATTTGCTTTGTTTAGCAGATAAACCATTGTTTATCTCCCCACCCCAGATAAACAATGGGGTTGAAGTGAGGCTAGGTGGAAAATGGGGCTACCTTTTCCCCTAGATGCTTCTGATTTATGATTTGACATTTAAGTCCATCCACAACCTTTCTCTGGCAACTAAATTTACCTGTTATAGCCAAGGGCATGAGACTCGGGATGACACTATGTGGAGGTATAGAGCAAAAATGGAAGAAGATGGGACAGAGATGAAGATGAGGTTCTAGGTACAGATGGCCCCTCTCGAGCCCTGAGGCCAGGAGGGTGGAACGAAGACCACAGAACAGAAGAACGTGTGGGCCTCTGGCTCTTCCCAGAATCTATCCCTGCTAGAGGCTGGAGCGGGTTCAGAGAAACGACACGGAGCAGCAAGAACAGTGCTGTCGGTGGGAGCTCCGTTTTGAGGAAAATCTGCAGTGAACTGTCTCACTGTGGGTTCTCTGGAAGAAAGCTGTTTTTAGAGGAATTGGCTCTGCTATTCAGGGAGACCAGTGTACATTCCTCGGAGCTGCTTTGGCTTTGAAAAAAATCTAAAAGAGTCTGCCAGGTTGCTTTGCATGAGAGATAGACCTTCCTTCCCCTGAACGTTGGGGAGTGCAGAACCCCTCCCAAGGTTCAAGAGCATCACTGCCAGCTAAGGATTGCACATATAGGGAACAGAGAACCAGATGTGGCGCAAAGCGACGCTAAAGAGAAGGAGAAATCTGGGTCATATAGGTGGCTACGGACATGAGGTGGAATTCTTGATGGTAAAAAGAGAAGTCATGTTCAGATGTCTTTGGGATGATAAATCAGACACTTCCTGTGCATCTTGGGGTGCATACTACAGTTTCTACTCTCTGCTCCCTCTTTCTCATCTTTCAACCTCCCCCACCTGCTGGTCTTCTCTCATTGATAAGAGGATGAACTTTAACTGCTCAAAAGACTTTTAGGAGGGGCTTCCCTGGTGGCGCAGTGGTTGAGAGTTCGCCTGCCGATGCAGGGGACACGGGTTCGTGCCCCGGTCCGGGAAGATCCCACATGCTGTGGAGCGGCTAGGCCCGTGAGCCATGGCCGCTGAGCCTGCGCGTCCGGAGCCTGTGCTCCGCAACGGGAGAGGCCACAATAGTGAGATGCCCGCGTACCGAAAAAAAAAAAAAAGACTTTTAGGCCAACACACAGATCCCCAGGCACGAGCTTCATTGCCTTAAGGAACAAACAGGTTTCCTCTGCAAAGGTCTCTCTTACACGTCACCTCTCCCAGTATATAACCAGAGAATCTTGCCTCATCTGCTTTAATGCCTCAGCTTTATTTTATCACAGAGGAGAATGAGGCAAACACAGCAAGAGAAGTTCTAGGCAATCTGTCTGGCGGGTCGTGTGTGCCCGGTCAGCAGGGGCAGCCTTATTTCCATGTCTGCATACATTTGCATGAACATGAGCTATTGCCAGGCTCAATTCACAATGCAAGTGTCTAGCCTAATTCTTGAACCTGTTCTCTCAACCATAATCTTCAAAGAACTGACGGAGCTTTATGGAGGGATCTTACGCAGGTAGCTTCAGCTCCCGTGATGTGGTTTCCAACCTTTCTCACCATGCCTTATATAAAAGTGGTGGTAGTAGTAGCCGCAGTTGTAGTAAAATAATACCAGTCGCTGCTAACGTAGTATATCTTATGTGCCAGACCCAATACTAAGCAGCTGATAGCACATATTCATTTCACTTTCACACAAACCATTGAGACGGTACCACTAGCCTCTGAATTTTTCAGTTGAGTAAACCAAGACTCAGAAACGTTATTTGCCAATGGCTGAAAGGCAGGGCAGAGCTAAAATGTGGGTCTGCCTGAATTCACGGTCTACACTCTTAAGACCGTGCTTGTTGTTTGTGGCTGCTTATTTTTAGAAGTACTCTAGCTAGGTTGGCCGTTCCCAGACTTCTAGATTTCATAGGCTAGGTGGTTACAGACCTCTTATTTTGTCAATTAAGGCAATCTCTGTATGTCTATTATACATAACATTTATATATAGACTTATATTTATAATTATATAATAATAATTACACATATGATTAAACACATATTTATATTACACACACATACTCATCCTTCAGTGGCCATCATTTTATAAAATGAAGAGTATTTTTAACAACAATGATAACAGAGTAAGGAAGTCTAGAAATTTAAAGGACACTTCTTGAAATGGAATATTTTTGCTCAATGCAAAAATATCACATTGTTCTTGTTATTCTTTTTTTTTTTTTTTTGCGGTACGCGGGCCTCTCACTGCTGTGGCCTCTCCCGTTGCGGAGCACAGGCTCCAGACGCGCAGGCTCAGTGGCCATGGCTCACGGTCCCAGCCGCTCCGCGGCATGTGGGATCCTCCCGGACCGGGGCACGAACCCGTGTCCCCTGCATCGGCAGGCGAACTCTCAACCCCTGCGCAACCAGGGAAGCCCTGTTCTTGTTATTCTTACTTGACCTCATTTAAGGAAAAACTCAGTAATAATCAGACAGCCTTTCAGAAATAACTAGTCTAGCTTGTCAACGTTCCTTTTAAAATTCAATGTCCAGGTGTGAGCCCAATGGCCCAGGTATGGTCTGGCCTCCATGGGTCGCATCTCCAGTGGGGACGTCTGTAATTTCTCTCCCCCAGACACCTGAGCTGTGTGCCCGTGAGGCCCAGGCTGGAGGTATAGGGATGTAGAGTGGGAGAGGCGGGTGGGCAGGCCCGAGCTCCCGAATCAAGGCAGGCGTGGGGACGGCTGTGGTCTGAGACCTGGTCAGCGGAAGGTCTGTGGTTGCCAAAGAGAAAAGATAAAAACTGGCAGATGGAAGGGGAAAGGAACAAGGCGGGGCAGAGAAAGAAAGGAAGGTGCTATGGGAATCTGAAATGAGATGAATGTTGGCAGGAATTCTGTCTTGACACCCTTGTTGGGAGGCCCAGAGTCCTACCCTGGCATGGATAGAGGGGATGGCTCTTGTAATGAGGAGCACAGGGTTAAATGGGTAGAGAAAGAGACTGGGCTGGGGAGGAAGGTGGGAAGACTGTGGGTGCAGAGAGGGAAAGAAGGGGGGCGTGGATCAAGGGAGGGAGAAAAAGAGATGGGGGAACGGTACAGAAAAGGCAGAGAGGAGGGACAGGTGTAGGGTGAAATGGGGGACGAAGGGCAGGGGGTGGGGACGGGTGGGACAGGTGTGAGGTCTAAGTGAAGTCCCAGGAAGGAAGGGCTCTCCAAGGCTAGAGCAAGGGACCACAAGGAGTGAAGGCAAGTCACAGTAAAGCGCAAAGGGAATTCACTGTTGGTTTTTGCTAAAAGAAGACTGACGGCTGAGTGAAGGTGGAGGAAGGTACAGAAGGTGTGGATTTCAGGGCCAAAAGAACACAAGTGGCTGACTAGCTGCTGCCTGTGGGAAGGGTGTGGAGGCATGGGTTGTGTCCACTGGGGCTGGGGAAGAACGTTTGAAAGGGAATCAGAGAAAAGCTGACAAAGCAACTGAAGAAAGAAGAAACAAAGGCTCCCCTGTTGTAAGTTATATGTTTCTTCTCATCTCAATCAGGGTGAAACCAAAGTCGTTAAAATGATCCGGCCCCTTATTACCCCTCTGACCTCATTCCCTGACACTCTTCCTTGTGTTTCCTCTGACCTCATTCCCTGACACTCTTCTTTGTGTTTCCTCCACTCCAGCCACACTGGCCTTCTGGTATACCAGGCACAGTCCTACCTCAGGGCCTTTGTGCATGCTGTCCCCTCTATTTGCAATACTCTCCTCCAGATATCCACTTGCTTTTTCTCTCACTCACTTCTTTATTTTTCTCCACCGAACCTACCATCTTCTAACATAATAATCTAATTCACTTTGCTCTGTTTATTGTTTGTTGCACTGTTCTCTCAACTAGAATGCAAGCACCATAAAGGCAGAAATTTGGTCTGTTTTGTTCACTGCTGCTCCCTAAGCACAGAACAATGATTGGACCACAGTGGGCTCACAATAGATGTTTGTTGACTGAATGCATGAATGAATGAAAGGGTCAAATGGGTCATCTATTGGAATGCATCGGGAACAGAAGGGCATGCATAAGAGGAGAAAGAGGAAGGGGGGAGGGGAAAAGGGAGGAGGAGGAAGGAGAGGAGGGGGAGGGGGAGGGAGAGTAGGGAGAGGAGATGATGCAGCAGAGAGGTGAGGGAAATGTATACAATATCTTTTATTTGGAGGGATTTTATCTAACGATGTTTCTGGTTGGGGGGGTTCCATCTAATCACGTGTTTAATAAAGCCATCTAGAGATGAAGGTAGAAATGAAAACAGTTATTGTCATGTAAAGAGTGACCTTCGGGTCAATGTTCACTGACCCTCTACTCAATCCAGAATGAGACACTGGCCATTTTCTAACATATGAGAGAAGAGTGGACAAGATTAAGCTACGGGGACACACAAATTTTACTGGAGTTTTGGATACCTGTGCATACACATAGACACACACAATCTTGTCTCATTACCTAAAGGCCTCATCTAGACGACAAAAATCTGATTTGAAGTGATTAAGAGCTCCGTCTCTTGCTCAGTAATAGTAGCTGTGAAATCAGTTCATTATTTGTATACTTTCCTCCTCCACCACCATTTTATAGAAGGCTTGCCCTTCTGTCAAGGGCTATACTAAGTGCTTTACATGTGGTATTTCATTTAGTTTTCACAATGACCCGTTCAGTAATACTATAATTATCACATTACTATAAATGAGAATACTAGAGACGAGGGAGAGCAATTGTTTTGCCCATAATCACAGACAGCTAGTACATGGTAGAGCCAGGATATAATCCCGGGGTGACTCTAGGGCAGGGACTGGCCAACCTTTACTGCAAAGGGCCAGACAGAAGATATATTAGGCTTGGTGGGCTGTAAGTTCCTTTGTCACAACTATTCAGTAATACCCTACAAGAACAGCCATAGGCAATACATAAATGAATGGGTGTGGCTGTGTTCCAATAAAACTTTATTTACAAAAATAGGTGGTGGACATACTTGGCCCATGGGCTGTCATTTGCTGACTGTGCTCTAGAATCTATGCTCTTGACCCCTGAGCTATCATACCTGGGAAAGCCTAGAAAGAGAGCAAAGAGATTGCTGAGTGCTTTCAACAGTCAGCTCTAACAGCCCAGCATGCCGCCAGCCTGTGGGGGACTGGCTGAGACCAAGAGGCGAACTCGCCAGGGACAGAGGGCGGCAGACAGGCACTTACATTTCAACGATGCCCTCTGGCAAGTTGGCGGGGATCTCCATCAAGCCCTTCCCTCGACAGTCCACGATGTTATTACTGCAAGTGCAGGCTGAAGGGCAGGAGATGGAGTTGGCATTGCAGGATGGAGGCTCCGAGTGCGGGCCTGTGGGATCACAACACAATGGTCAATTCATCTCAGTGTCAGCAGCCGCCTGGGCTTCTGTGTCTCTTAACCAGCTTCCCAAGGAGGCAGCGTTACCTGACCAGCTACCTGAAAAATCATCACCAGCTAATATCGGCCCTCAGCTGGGAGACACAGCTGCCGCTGGCTAAACATTCAGCCAAGAGGAGAGAGTCTACCCTTGACCTGACCATTTCTAGATTGTTCCACTTGCTCTGTCATCCCCTCATCCTTAGTCTTTCAGAGACAGAGTTGCTCTCAGAATCAATCACACATGAAAATATGCCACTGGTATGCAAAGAGCATACACTGGGACTACTTTTTCAGGGAGTCCAATGTCTGAATGACATTCCAGGGTTTTGGGCTTTTATCTGGGGCTTGGATACTACATGTAGACACACCTTCATTTCTTTCTCAAGTGGCTGGAAATCACTATCAAAACCAAGTGGGAAGAGAAAAGGTGACAGAATTTCCTCACTTGGGGCACTGATGTTGCCCAAGTGTCAACAGAGCCATCAACAGTGACATCCAAGGCCTTTTCTAACAGCTTTTATGTCCAAAGAACATGCAAATAAAACTTATCTCATTAGAAAAAAAGTGAATAAGTTATTACATATTTTGGAATCTTAGTTTTTTTTGTTTGTTTGCTTGTTTTTGTTTTTTTGCGGTACGCGGGCCTCTCACTGCTGTGGCCTCTCCCGTTGCGGAGCCCAGGCTCCAGACGCGCAGGCTCAGCGGCCATGGCTCACGGGCCCAGCCACTCCATGGCATGTGGGATCTTCCCGGACCGGGGCACGAACCCGTGTCCCCTGCATCGGCAGGCGGACTCTCAACCACTGTGCCACCAGGGAAGCCCGGAGTCTTAGTTTTGTTTGAGGTGAGAACCCATATGAATTTATCACAAAGTGGTAAAAAACCCAAGAAAATGGCAAGGAAGGAGCTTATTTAGAAAGCCGAATGAAGATAAACATAGCAAACTAACTCAAGATTCAAAGAGTCATAAGAATCTTAATCCCTTTCTCTGGTGGTCACACCAAATTGCTAACAGAAGTAAATTCAAACATTTTAAAGACACTGTATAACAGCTATGACTGTTTCTTCAAAGTAAGGTAAGAATCGCAAACCTGTGGTTAGTCTTTCAACTGTGGACACTGTGGTCCAAAAGGTAAACTCAACCCAATGGCCTTCTCAGGACCTTATCCCATTCCTGGGGATCCAGCTAGCAGGGATGATTTCAATGTCTTTCCAGATCCACCTCCCTGAGCAAAGGGCCACGGGCTGAGACCAAACTCAGACTAACTCTGCAAACATCCTCACTGCTCAGAGATGGACCGTCTGGCTGGGGACTCTTGGAGAGAGATTAAATGTGAAGCATGGAAAATATCTGTAGGCAAAGATGATTTTGGTTTGGCCCCTGGAGAGGCTGAGGCTGGGAAGCCAGAGCGAGTCTAGCTACAGTGGTAGAATCAGAGGACTGACTGGGCCTGGGGCAAGTCCTTGTTTGGACAGTGAGTGAGCCTTAAAGCAGAGGCTCCCCTCTCCACGTTCAACAGTCCCTATACTTGGGGGTGGTCCTTCTGCAAGACTCAAACCGATGCCTATGGCTTAATTTGGAACATTTACTTTGCCAGAAAGTGCAACCCAGTGACCAAAGATTCTTACTTCCCTTGGCCTCACTTTCACACACACACACACACACACACACACACACACACACACACACACACAATTTAAAAACATCCTCTTAAGTGGAACATTCGAGCAAATATTCTTGTCTAGGGTACAAGGACTTCAAACTCTCCAGTGTCACACTAGTGGATCTAACAGAGACCATGGAAAATGCCAGAGAGATGACAACTTACATTAAAATTCCCAAGTGGAACATTCTCTGAGAGAGAGGTGATGCTGGCTTTGTTCCAAACTGGGCAAGTTTTTACATTTCTGAGAAAATGACAACCCCAGAGAGCCAGCCTGTAAGAACCTCAGATCAGGAATGAGACTGTTGTGGCCAAGAGTGTGGGCTCTGGAGTCCCACTGGCTCAATTTGAACCCTGGTTCTATCCTATCATCCTTATGTCCCCGTGCCTCAGTTTTCCCTACCTGTAAAATGGGGAAAACGACAATACTTACTTCATAGCATGGCTTTATTGCTAAGGCAAAGGAAATTAATGCATGTAAAATATCAATATTTAGAAGGGGCATTGGCAAAGAGTTAGCGCTTAGCCGTGTTATTTGTTATTGTTTTTGTTGCTATTATTATTATCATTATTTTTTGGCTGCACCATGCGGAACACAGAACTTCCCAGACCAGGGATCGAACCCTCCTCGCCCCCTGTGGTGGAAGCATGGAGCCTTAACCACTGGACCACCAGGGAAGTCCTGTTGTTGTTATTATTAATAATGGGTCTGGCTCTGCCACGAATTGTCTACAAGACCTCAGGCAAGTCACAGTACCCCTGCCCCCGAGTTTTACTGCTGCCATCTTGGTGAAGTTTGGACTGTGTGACTTCTGAAGTCCTTTCTGGGTCTAGAGATCGACTGCTGTTCTTCAGAAAAATGGAAGCAGAAGGATCAGAAGGCACCTACAAGCTTTCCCTCCTCTGCTGCATCTCTTTGCAGGTGGCAAAGAGGATCTACAGTGGGCAGGGCTCGCGTCCCCTCACTTGCATCCTCTCAAGGAGGCTGGGAGCGCCAGGACTGCAGGCGTCAGGGCTTTTGAAGTGTAGGTGGTGCTCCCCAAAGAAAACTGCCACGCCTGGCCCTGAACATCAAGGGGCTCCGGTGCCACATCCCGCACCTTACTGGAGGGGAAGCATCAGGGGCTCCATGGAGCCCTGAGCCTGAGCTCTTGTCTTTCCATCCACCGAGGCACAGGGTATCAGAAGGCCATCCCTCTTTTGATCCGTCAAAATATTACTTAATGGGGTGTGTCAGAAAAGAGCGGAAGAAAGGCATTATGTTTTAGGGCTCACATGGGCAACAGAAAGTTCTGAAATGGAGTTTCTTCAAAGGTACCCCTTCTGACTTCTGTGCTGAAATGAATTCTGTTTCAACCAGACCCAGGCTGCAGCCTTGAGTCCCTCTGGGAACGAGCTGTGTCTTTCACAGGGTGGCTCTGATTTGGAAGAAAGGGTGTGCTACATTGTAAAGGATGTTGTCAAGGCCAAAGAGGATTTGAAAAGCTTCCTTAACCAGGTCACTAACGACACCTTTTATTACACAGAGAGAAACAACAGTAATTATAGTCTCTGTCAGCATCCCGGGTTGGCAGCTCCCCAGCTAGGTATTCACACATGGCAAGGATGCTACTCTCTGGCTGAAACAAAACACTTCAGGTTTAAGCCGGGGTTGAAAGATGAGTTTGTTTTCCTGGCTACATTCCCCCTTAATCAATGCTGGAGGAACCAAGCCTATTTCCCTCTGGGTCTCTGAGTCCTGTGTGGTGGGAGTCCTCCTTCCCCTTTGCTTTCTGTCTCTGGACAGAGTGAGACTAGCATATAAATTCTACAAGGTCAGTGACCTTTTCTGTCTTATTCACTATTATATTCTCAGTGCCTAAAAGAGGGCCTGGCACAAAACACTCAATAAACACACCTTGGGTGAGTGAGAGGATGAATACATGAATGAAATTGCCCCAGAAGCCTTAGAGACATGGGGACTGAATGCCACCAAGCTACGGAGGTGAACAATTCTTCTGGAAGGACCGTGAGGGGAGGTGCCCTGAGTTCTGAGTGCCCTGGGCACTGGTCCATAGCATCAGCCTCAGAGTGGGGAAACGGAGTGGAAATGGGTAGACAGGACTCTCATGACTGAAGCTCAGGTCTTTCTATCACAGCAAAGGCCATCTGTCCAGTCCCCTGAGGCCCCCTCTGAGCCTAGCTCACCTGCACAGGTCAGGTGTCCTAGGTCCTCTGTCGACCTCTGTCAGCAAATCCATCCCTCCCAGCCTTTCCTGTCCACACACATTGAGGCTAAAGAGAGTGATGCAGGAGACAGTAGATTTCCAAGGGGGACAAAGCGAGGAAACACCTACCTTTCTACCCAGAAAATTCTATGACTACAAGCTAGGAAGAAGAGAGGAACGCGAGCAGAGTTTTTATATTGGGGTAGAAGGAGTCTCTGCGTCTCCTTGATGGAAAGGGTCTCTCTAGGTGTGTGCCTACCTGCATGGACATGTGTGTCCCTGTTGTATAATGCGTTCTCAGGGGGGCTAGATATCCTCATGGTCCTCGAGGGAGCCTGCCGGCTGGTACCACTGCCTCTTCTCCCTGGCACAGCAAGGGCCTTAAATCAGAGCGCACTGATGAACCAGCAAGCAGACCCCCTGTAATGTACTTTCTAAGACGTTCCTCTTATAAACTTAGGAGTGCATGTGGGCTTGTTCTTCCTTTCTTCATTTTAAAATAAGTGCCCAGGGGCTTCCCTGGTGGTGCAGTGGTTGAGAGTCCGCCTGCCGATGCAGGGGACATGGGTTCGTGCCCTGGTCCGGGAAGATCCCACATGCCATGGAGCGGCTGGGCCCGTGAGCCATGGCCGCTGAGCCTGCGCGTCCAGAGCCTGTGCTCCGCAACGGGAGAGGCCACAACAGTGAGAGGCCCACGTACCGCAAAAAAAATTAAATAAAATAAGCGCCCAGGTTCTCTGCTCTCAGAACTCTTCCATTCCCAGTGCTAAAATGCTACTGCCCTGGGGTGGAAGGATGTCCTGATCAGAGTAGGGAGATGGGGATGTGGGCCAAGTACCTGTCTCTCTTCTGGGGGCCCATCTCACCTTTCCTTAATCACTGCAGCTCTGGAATTTCAATCTGGAGCCAAAGCCACCTCTGTGCCTAATAAGGAGGTAGCTGAGATGCCCAGCCTCCCTTCAGATGTCTCCTAAGACTCCCTGGACTGTGGCCTGATGTCTGGAGGGAGGGCAGAGCAGAGCTTGGGGGGAACGGAGGTGCTGGCCCTTCCCGCTCTTACTGGTCATCAAGGGAGCTGCTTCCCAGCCCAGGGGGCCGTCAACGAGCGAGAGGGCAGGAACGTGTTCCCAGCTAGACCTCTCACAGGGCAAGTGCCTGTGGTCACCAGCATGGACATTGTACCAATTATCCTCCCTCTGCTGACTGCACAATTCTCCCTCTGGGTCTGAGAAAGAAGAAAGATGGAGAGGTGACCGGGGATATGATGACTGCCCAGCTCTGACCCCATCTTTTTTCTTCTGCTCATTGGCAAATGGAAATGATCATCACCCTGAAAGCCAAAGGCTCTAACTTGTCTGCCCAGATGAGTGGGGCAGAGGTCACCGAGCTCCAGACCCAGAGAGGGCCATGGAGATGGTGGGGGAAACAGAAGCCCTGAGAGAGGAGTGTACCTGCCCGTGGACACAGTCGTGGCCAATCTAATAATGACCATCATTCTCATAATAGTAGCTAACGTTTACAGGATGTTTCTTATGCACTGCATTGCGTGCTTTGTATATATCACCTCACTTGATCCTCAAAAAACCCCTGTCGTAGATCCATTATTATTATTCCCATAATAGAAGGGCTCTTCTACCATCTCCTCTGCCAGAAAGACACCCACCATGCCTCTCTATTGCCATGAAGTGGAAAACCATCAAAGCCTTGGAATCTCAGGAAGCAGGAAAGGAGGCTCAGGGGTGAGACATGTATTGTGTCAGCTACCCTGGAGATGGCTGGACACTCTTGCATTAGAGCCGTTGTTTCTTTCTGTCTTTAAAGAGGACTTCACCCAGTAGAGTGTGGAGAGTTGGAAAATCAACTGGCCTCGTGAGCCCGTGGAAATAAATTAATTCCAGTATTCAAATTAAGCATCCCTGTTGGCCTCTGGTCTTTCAAAAGCCAACAACAGACTGCAACGACAATGGGACTTGAGCAATTATGATGAGAATATAAATGAACGTGATTTAAATACCAGAGGCATGATAATTTGGAGAATGGCTAAATAAACCTAATAATCTCATTCCTTCAATGTCCAATTATGGTGTTTTAATTAAAACCTCCTAAGGAAATGGGTGGCTAGTCATGGCTCACCTTAATTAACTTTATACCTAGTAACTAGTCTCAAATTAAAAAAAAAAAAAAGAAGTAGAAAGTTTCTTGTTTCCAAGGAGATACACCTATTTCATTTTTTTTTTTTTTTTTTATTTCATTTTTAATAATAACTGAGGAAGAGTTTGTTGAGAGGCTCTTAGGATCCAGCACTATTCTAGGTATTGGGGCACCGGAAAAAAATGTAAGACATGGCCCCTTATTACTAGAAGACAAGATTAATCTTCATGAAAATATATCTCACATTCAAAGGCAAAGGACAGATACATGTGAAATGGGTGGACAAACCAATGGGTTCAAAGATATTCAGAGGAAAGAGATAACTGACTCAAGAGGTCAAATATTTAGCTACTACCCTTGAGTTACAAATTGTAACTGGTAGAAACTTTCTCAGATTAAGGGATCAGAAAATTGACACACGGAAGACAAATCCTAGAGTTTAAACTCCAAAATAAGCCCTTTAGCTAAGGATGGAAAAAAAAATTCAACTTGCAACTCACGTGAGCCTAATCATGGCCAAAGCAGAACCTTTTCTCCAATCTGCTGTATGAACTCATAAAGTCCACTGAGGGACACTTCTAGTCCTAGGGCCCTAACTTCCTCTTAAAACAAGGAAAATTAACAGAGAAATCCTTTCAGCAAGAGCTAAAGGAAACCAAGCAGTCCTGTTGCATATCATAGAAAACTGTTAATAATAAATAAAATAAGAGTCTCCCACCCTTGTGAAAAATGCCCAGCTGTCTCCCGCGGAGAGGAAAATAAATGCCCTCGATTGAAGGGGACCGTTGACAGAGGGGATGAATTTTGCCAGAGTGCGCCACTAGCAATTTCTGGGTTAGCTGCGGTGATAAGGAACCAGTAGGCCGGACTTCTGGGGAGAAGAGGCTGGGCTCCAGACAGCCAGATTTAATTCAAAGGCAGATATCAGGGACTTGGGCAGGCAGGGCCCTCACAGGCTGAGAGAGATAAAGCTCTTTCCTGTCTCTGGAGTCATGCGTTGGGTGAATTTTTCGATACCGTGTAGGGGCGCAGGGAGGTTTTTCTAAGGCTGCCTCAACAGGGGCCACTGGTGATGAATACGCATAGGGATGGTTTAATTGCTGCCCCGTGTCTTTCTTTCTCCTGAGCAGACGACTTCTATTTTTAAAGAGATGTCCATGCTCCTCCTTTCTTGACTGAAGTCCTCCTCCTGCGGGTTATGGGAGGAATAGCTTGGATGAGGAGGGACCCTGGTGGTTTTGCAGCTTTAAACAAGGGCCATCAGGCCTGTCCCAAACCGCCTCATTCGGATGCCTCGCTGGGCTCTGCCGTGAGGCAGGGCCTGCACCCTCAGAAGTGGGCTGCATCTCATGGTAGAGAGGTTGGTCGGTACATGAAAATAGCCCATTTCTTTGACCTCCTGTGCGTGCACAGGCTGTCTTGCTCCACGCTGCTTCCCCTGGCATCCTTTTATCACAGCCTCACCACCTACCTTGAACAAATCATGAAAGACGTAGTACTTTGGGGAGAGGGTGCTCCTCCTGAACCCCGCTAATGAGGGCGGTTGTTCATTCGTTACAGATGTTCAATTCACCAGTTCTCCCCGCCATTGTACCTGACTTACTTTTCAGAACGTTGCCCTGCACAGCATCCTATTTTGATGCCTGGGAAAAGCATCTAAAAAATTCCCCCACGCATAGGCGCCCTAATATGTCCCTCCCCTAAATTCATACTACTAGTGAGAGGGTGGAGATTAACAGCATATTCATGTCTGCAGTCTGTGGATTAAATTCTCGTGTCCTTAAAAGACACCTGGCCTCGTATGAAGAAGTTACGGCCCATCACTAGCAATGGGCTTTGATTGCTATAAACAGGGGATATGATAAAGGTCCTAGTCACCTATGTAACTATTAACCCACCTGTGAGATCCAGCTTTTTCAGAGGAGGGAGACCTGGGGCAGTAACATTTCCAGGACCCAGGAGGATCAGCCTCCCGGCCCTGGGTTTTGAGTCCTGAGTGCTGCTGGGTAAGCAATGTCTCGGCACTCCCTTGATGGGAAGGTGCTTTCGTGACGAAGCACCTTCGTGTTGGCATTCGTGTTGGTGCGCAGCTTTAAACTTTGTACCCACCCGTAATAATGTGTTTTAACCTCCTCCCTAATTAGTTTTTCTCCATAGCTTTTGGATGACTCCTGCACTCTATAATTATTTCTTTCACTGGCACTTATGCCGATATTGTACCCTTTTCCTAATAATTACTGTAATTACAGTCACTATATGTGAGTTGGGTGTCTGTGTGCTAAACGGTTTTATTATGTGTTTGATGGAAAGTGATTTCTATGTGGGCGTCTATAGCAAATTGTTGAGGTACTGCTCTGAAACATGTTAAAATGTTTTTGGGTATTAAATGACTTGATAAAGTTGTAACATGACAGGAGAAAGCATCAGAGCAGCCTTTAGAAGCCACCGGTTCCCAATTCCAGGACTGAGTTCCTGGATCTCAGGAATGCATCTTTGGGGAACTCCTCAACTGAATACTGTTTTTTTTTTTTTTTTGAGGAAATCAAGAGAGTAGCTTACTTCCTTGCCACCAGAAAAGGGAAGAATGGATGGGATTGGGCAATGTCATGAAATGAAAAGTAAAAACAAACAAGCAAACAACATTTAGGACCCAAGGCAAAGGCGACATCCTCTGGGAAACTTTTCTCAGGTCACTCAGCCACCTCCCATCCTGGAGAGATGAGCTGCCTTCAGTCATGTGCAAGCACAGCTCTGTTTTCAGTACTGCATGGGCATCTGTGCTTCTATTACAATTCGATTACCCACAGATCAAACTCTCGTGTTTGCTCAGCATTTTGTGGGCCCACTAAACTATAATAATTCAGCTCCACTCATTAGCTCTTACCAAGTGCTGTGTATTATGCTAAGTGCTTTATATGCATTATTTCACTTAATCCTCCCACCCATCCCTGGAGTTATGGACTACGATTTTTTCTATTTTGCAGACATGCAGTAACTTACCAAAGTCACACACCATTAAGGGACAGAGCTAAGATTTCCAGCCAAGCAGGCTGACCTCATAGCCTCTATTAGCCTGACTCTCAATTTCTAGGAGCAAATGGGCGATAGGAACGGGTTTGGCCAATGCTAAAGTACCTAATGGACCCTGAGGCTTAACAGGAAGTGATTCATGAGTTCCTTGAGCATTTTCCTTTACCAGATGGCAAGAGCTTCTTTTCTGGAACACATGGAGGCACCTTAGAGTTCTTTAAGTGACTGGCGAATGCTGGGGCAACCTGCGAGGCTCCACACCGAGCTCTGGGGTGTGCGTTCAAGGCCAAGGTGATGTTAAGGAGAGCTCACAGGTGGGCGAGTCACAGGACAGGAGGGGAGGGGAGTGGTGGGGTCACCTCACCTGGGCACACGTACTCCTTCTTCTGCACGTCCGCCACGTTGAAGCCCCTCAGGTGCACAGGTGCCATGCAGAGAGTGAACTGGCCAATGGTCCGCCGCTGTCGCAGCCAATCCGAGAGCCAGGCCAGGTGACAGTCGCAGTACAGGTGGTTGGAGTGGAGGCGCCTGGGAGAGGGAGGGACAGAGGGAAGATGCCGTCACAGCAGGAAGTGGGGAGGGTGCCATTGTCTGCATGGAGTGGGCTGAACCTCCGTGCCCTTTGCCCAGTGTGACAGTCCTTGGGAGCCCGGGGGGAGCACACTGTCCTCTGCACCGCGGAATCACCACAGGAGCCTCAGCCCTGTTATTGCCAAGCCACCAATGACAGTCATCTTCTCGTGCCGCCCACATCCAATGGAGGCCTCCAGGCTTCTGAGCAACTCCCATCTTTTAATAGTAATTCCACCCTTTTCTTTCCCACTCAGGAAAGCCTCAACACATAGAAGAAGGAGGGTGACATTATTACAGCGATGACCCTGATTCAGGTCAAACTTCCAAAAGCGTGACTCAGGTGTAGCTTTCCGTACTTTAGCTAGCCCTGGTTACAGATGCTTTACAACAGCTTCTTAATCTCCACGCTCCAGTCTGTGGTGAACTGTGGCAGAGATCTGCTGTTGTCTTTTCTCTCCTTCCTTCGTTTTCTCTCTAAGTGTCCCTTTAATGGACCCCCTGTGTGTCATGCTGGTAAGCCTAAAACCAATACCGCTGTGTGTACTAGCTAGGGTAAGCAGGGAACAGAGAGAAGGGTACTTTCTGAAGGATGCACCTTCTCTTCATCCTCCTATTTAAATAAGGTGTTTACAGACTCTTGTAATCCACAGCACTTTCTCCAGAGTGCCCTTCATAGCCTTCCCAAGTTCAAGTCCACCTGGTGTATTTGCTATTCTGACTGGTTCGGTGCCTCTGAAAAGGCTTTTTATCCATCTTCAGGACTCTTGGGCTTTCTCCCTCTAGTAGCTGTGGTTCCAGATCAGCTTCTCACCCTGGAGTGAGTAAGATTCCTGAGAGGGATCTTCAGGTTCCGCGTCTGAGGGGAGCCTCATCTGGTTAAGTTGAATTTCCTTTCCACTGTCTGGAGGGCAACCTAAGGATACTCAGGGGACCCTAAAGGTTCTTCCCCAGGGTTTCCGCATCAGGGGTTTCCAACTTCCACAGTCCCTACAAACTTAGATCATTAGCAGTGGCGGTAGGTGAGTTTTAGTCGCGACAGCTTATCATATACTTGGCTTTCTGATGCAAATTTCAACTGCCCCATTCTGTACCTGCTCATCAGTCAGCAATATCTTGGGACTTTCAAGTACTCTGTGTCATGCCAGTTAATACTGAGTGGCAGACCGAAGCAGTGGCTCAGGCTACATCCATGTCTGAAATGGAGACAGCTGAAGGGCTCTTGACCACACTCCACTTAGTATAAGGTCAACATTGCTAAACATTGGCCAAGTGTAGCTCATCTGCACTGCCTGCCAGCAGAGTCTCCCTGGCCCTGCACGGGTGCAAACCTCGGGCAGGCCAGGGTCACCAGGGACCTTGGCAGACTCAGGGTGGGGGTCCCAGATCCCATAACATCAGACTGACTAAACGAACCCATATCCCACCTAGAATGTCATTTTTTTCCGCTGAAAAATATTTGAAAAGATTTTTTACGATTTTGTTGAAACATGATTAATTTGGATGTTATAATTTTCTTTTTGTATTTCAGAGCCAATACTTAAAAGTCAAAGACAACTGCATATACCCCCGGGACCAAGATACTGCGCCTGTAATGGGCCCCAAGCAATGCTCGCCTCTGAACATCAAAGCTCAGGCCCCGATGCTGTGGAAACAAGCCTGGCTCCCTCTTAGTCTGGCACTCCAGGAAGAGGTACGACAGGTGGGAAGCGGGAGGGAAGGCAAAATCCTAACCTGGAGGGAAGGACCTCAGTTCTAAGAAGGAAGGCAAGACCTCTGTGTATTCAACAAAGATGACCACTTTGTGCCAAGCATGGAGGGGGGCCTGGTGTTGGACTTGGAGCTGGTTACTCTTTCCCAGAGAATATGAAGGGGAGGAGGGAATTCCTTTTCTGCATTGGGACTTTTTGGGAAATTGCAGCATGAGGGAAAATGATCTGTCTCCTGACCCATCAGTGAGCTGCTGAGAGACAGAGAGAGAGAGAGAGAGGGAGAGAGAGATGATTGCGCGGCCAGGAATACACCACCAGATATAAAGCCTGTCTAGGAAAAAAGTGACAGTGGGTCAGTTCTTAGTGACAAGGCAAAGCAGAGGTAGGCTGCAGTGGCATGCCCAGGTTGAGGTGCCAGAATTTTCTGTGTGCCTTTTAATGAGTTTGGCTTTTATTAGGAAAGGCAGTTACCCTCTTTGGCACTGAGGTATGGAAGCTAAGGAAACAAGGCAGATCAATGCAAACAAATTCCCATCAGTTCCAATCAGAGGTAAGAGACCAATGGAACAACAAAACTGAGGTTTAGGTAAGTCAGATCCTTACTGAGCTGATTAATTTCTGGGATAATCAAAATGTCAGCGGTTTCCCTTTTGGAAGTTTATATTAGGTTGGTTGTTCCTTAATCCCCACTGGCCAGCCCCAAGCTACCTCCTTTTTTTTTTTTTTCCTTTGCGGAGCACAGGCCCCGGACACGCAGGCTCAGCGGCCATGAGCTCACGGGCCCAGCCGCTCCGCGGCATGTGGGATCCTCCCGGACCGGGGCACGAACCCGTGTCTCCTGCATCGGCAGGCGGACTCGCAACCACTGCGCCACCAGGGAAGCCCAAGCTACCTCCTTTTTAAACCTTGCTACAGATGGCCCTTATCCCTTTGTCCATTTCTGTAGGAATTTCTCCTCTCGTAAGTACGACCATCGAAAAGAGGTGACCCAAACTGCTTTTGAATCCATGTGAAGGCTCTTGTCAAAAGCCCAGGACAGTGGACAGGCTCAGATCTCCCCCTCTTGGAATTTTACGCAGCAGAAGGGCTGGAGAGCCGAGCTGGGCAGAGTCTTTCAAGCTGCCTTTTACATCATGTTCCGTAGATCAAATTGAGCAATGTTATCCCAAATACGAATGTTAAAAGAAAAAGAATCTTGATGATCTTGAAACTTGAGCCCAGACACTGCCAGGAGTATTTCTAGTTTTCTTGAGTGAGAAGAGACATTATCTTAATTACTTTCAATAACTTTTGTGATGGCAATGACACAGGGAGGGTGGCCTCCAGTGGCCTTTCAGCCACGTGGAAGCTCCGGTCTCCCCTTCCTCAGCTCACCTGATGCTCTTCTGCTTTTGTTCCTACTGAACGGGACAAGCTCAGGTTCTGATGTCATAGTGCCAGAATCTGACATAGGCTCTGTGCTTTTCGACTTTGACCTTGGGCAGCAATCTAATCCTGGGCTTCAGTGTTATCATCTATGAAATGGGGATATTAATGGTGGCTCCTTGCTTGGGCCATTGTGAGGATTGAAATGATTCATGGAAAATGCTAAGCACAAGGCCTAGGACACCGTGAACTACCGAAGAAATGTTTGCCCTTATTATTTTTACTGTGAGGAGACTAGCTCCAGACATCAGGCTCTCCCCAACCCAAGGCCCTGCCTGTACAAGGCTGTCATTTCTTAGCCACCAAAGCATCAAGGCGGCTGGGTGGTTCCTGTCAGTCGTTCTGTGGTCTTTTGCGGACAGAAACACCATATTTCACGTTGGCGAAACCACTTTTACAGAAGATAAGGTGAATGAGTACAAATGCCAATTTGTAAAAGGTGCCTTTTAGCCACAGATGCTAAATTAAATTTCCAGCAAATCCTTTTAGAGAGGGTCAGCATTCATTTTCTATAAAATGTGGCTTTCTGAATTCAATATAAAAGCTTTCCTTTAGAAATCCCATTTACGACTTCCTTCCTCTCTCCTCTTCCCCCCTTTCTCCACCACCAGCGCTCCCCCCTCACCACCACACTTTAATTACAGTGAAGGGGGATTAGTCAGCTCAAGTCTCTGGGGAGTTCTCTACAGAGCCATCTCTGAAATTAAACTAAAGAGAAAATGGCAGCAGGCGGGGAGCAAAGAGAACAGACGAGACTGATGGATTGATCTGAACTCATCAGATGAGGGCTCGGGACCGCAGGGAAGTGTGACAGCAGAAACAAGGAGAAAAAACTCTCCTACCCTCTTCCCCCACCCTTACAACCACCCAACAAAGATCCAGGCCTCACCATCTTCCCTGCCTCCCGTGGACCCCTCCCTGCTCTCTTATTGATGCTTTTCAACTGAAAATAACAGGAGGGGAGGTAGAAATCACAAAGCAGCCGCCCATAGGAGCTGGACTGCTGGTTGCACAGGTGAGAGCCGTACTTCTTCTATTCAACGCACTCGCCTGGGGAGATGCGGGCCCAGCACCCTGAGGACCCAGTGATTTCTCCTGCAGGCCGCACCATGCAGCATGTAGGATGTGGGATCTTAGTTCCCCGACCCGGGATCGAACCCGTGCCCCCTGCATTGGGAGTGTGGAGTTTTAACCACTGGACTGCCTGGGAAGTCCCACCACCCTCTTTTAAAAGGAAAGGAAGAAGATAGATATTCTTGGCTGAATTCTGCTACCCCACGAGGGATCAGAGGAAGAAATGGGCACGATGATGGAAGCTGAGCTTGGGTCCTCCTTCTATATAATAACTAGTATTTGTTGTGTGGACACCATGACCAGGCACTTTACATGTTAGTACATGTCATTTCCACCATAACTTTGAGGCAAGCACTTATGAATTCACTATCTATGAAGAACAGAGAGATGAAGCAACTTGCCCAGAGTGAGTGGCGGAGCTCGTATTTAACCTCAGGTCTGTCTGACTCCCAACTCTGTGTCCTTCTGAGGGTTCTCTGTATCATCTCCTCATCAATTGCTTCATTGATCTTTGCTTCATTCTTACCTGAGATAAGGTCACCTTCTCACTAATGCAGGGGTCTCAAACCTTATAAGTATTGAGATCTCCTGGAGGGCTTGTTAGAAACAGATGGCTGGGTCCACCCCCGAGATTCTGATTCCATGGGTCTGAGGTGGGACCTGCAATTTTGCTTTTCAACAAGTTCCAGGTGATGCTGACACTACTGGTCTAGGGACCCCCACTTTGGGAACCACTGCTTTAAGGATTTTCACATCTGCTTGGATGCAATGTTGCTCAGGGGCCATAGAGAAGCTGGTTGCTTGGTATTTTTAATCCAGATTTCTGGATAAATAGTATGATGATGATAATAATAATATAACTATAAATACCATTTATTGTCTACTATGTGCCAGGCACTTTACTCTTGGGGACTGACTCTCCCCTACTGCTGTGATATAAACTCCACTGGGGCTCCACCAACACAATAAAAACATCAAGTATGAACCTCTTTGGAAAGGCCAGCAGAATACATTTGCAGAGGAACTGAAAAAGGATTTCTGGCTGAGAGAGGAGAACTTCCCAGGTAACAAAGGCACTAGACCTGCTCTCGGTATGGGGCGCCATGGGGAGATTTGCTTCCTGAGTACACATTCTGGAAGGCTTGAGCCCACCCAACACATTAAAGATAAAGAACGGAGTTACTGCATTCTGACACCAGAATATAATCCAGGGAGCAGGAAAGTATGGTGTGTGGCGGGTAGGAGGCTGGGGTGAAGGGGTCCCCCTCCTCTACCGTTCCCAGAGCGGGCAACAACTGTAGCCTTTGGCAGTAGGATAGAACTGCCAGTGGTACAGGACATGAACTAAACAAATGATGAATCATCACATCCCTGTTCTAAAAGTTCTGTGGCGATGTAACACTAATAAACTTTTCCATCCAGGTGGAAAACACAAAGAAGATTTCCCCAGTCCAGGAAGATTCCCGGGGTGAAGAGAATTGAGTTGGCCTGAGGCAGGATGGTGGTTCAGAACCACGGATGGCTCCCTGACCCTCTCCCAAGTCTGCCCTCGCTCACCAACACCCCTTAGTCAGTAGCAGAGGGATGAGGTGTGTGGATGTAGGAACCAAGGGTGAGGCTCTACAAGCAGCTGAGAGTGATGCTCTGAAGCTGCATAAGGTGGGGAGCAGGTGGGGGAGGAAGCAGGGGACCTTTACTCACAAGGTTCGAATCTTCGGCATGTGGTTGAAGCTGGTGACCAGGATGCGGCTAATGTTGTTGTTATTGAGAGTGCTGCGGAGAGAGAGGAGAAACAGGTCAACAGGGCAGCAGTGTGGCAGGTACCAGGATGCTTATGGAAGGTGGGGAAGGGATGGATGTGACTGCAAGAGGGACCATCAATCAACAGCCATGGGTCAGTTGGTGCAGCAGCCGGAGACAAGTGGACGGGTCTCCAGATGAGAAGAGAATCCCTGGTTCCTTTTACAAGTGGATCCCTCCTTTCCTCTGCTGCCCTCTCAGTACTCACTTACCTACCTGGAGCAATAAGCTTGCCTCCTGAAATCCTACTGCGTTCTGAGTGCTTCGTTACAACGTCGCTGATTCCCACAACTACAATGCCAGTTACGTATTCTTGGCCTCATTTTAGAGAGAAGGAAACAGATACGAAACATCTTGCTTAGTTGCACACAACCCTACAGGGGAGGCTTTATCCTTGTGTTACAGATGAGGAAGCTGAGCTTCAGAGAAGTAAACCTACTTTTCCAAGGACTCACAGCTATTAAGCTGTGGACATGGGATTTGAACCCAGTACTCGCTTGCTCCAAACTCCTTGCTCTGCCCATTATACATACTGCCTCATGCAGGATGCTATGTGGGTAGGTTATTTTATGAGTATTTTCCAGCCATCTTCTGGCTCTTTAAGCACATCTTGTCTGAAGTGAGTCTGTGAGCTCTGTGAGCACAGGGATTCAGTCTCTACTTGCTTGTGCCTCCCGATGACCATGGATGGGGACTCCTCCAGTGCAGCATTGACACTGACTGGTATCTTTGTACAGGGAAAAGGGAAGAGACGGATGTGAGCCCCATAAATGGACCAGAATGAAATCAGGCTGTAGGTAAGTATGGCCCTGGGCTTACCCTTCTAGAAGGACCTATCGCGGGAGCCCAGGGAAAGCATGGCGGCCAAGGAAACCATGTGCAGAGGTGGAAATGTTACGTAGCCGAAGGGCCTGTCTAGGTCGGTTATTTCAGTGACTATGCAGACAGAGGCAACCGTTCGTGGCAAGACTGGACCTAGTTCTCAGCTCTCTGACCCACACCTGCCTCACTCTGCATCCCAAAGAGCAGGAGTTGGATGCAGCCCGTGGTACGCTCCTTCGTGATGGCCACTTGCTCCTGTGCTCCCCCAAGGCCACATCAGATACCCTCTTTTCACCCACCCCCTCCTCTTACCCTCCCACGGGGTCCCACTGGCCCAGGAAGGAGCCTTTCTTTGGAAGCCTTCACTGGTTAAAACAGACTTCTTTTGCCCCTGGTTCTCGGTAAACACATTGTCTTCCTCTTAAAACGCCCTCTAACATTTTCTACCTTATGCATTACTACAGTCCCAAGGCCTGGTCCATACATGGTTCAGATTGAGTCTTATATACCCTAGTTGTGTGGTCTCGGGCCAATGATCAACATCTCTTAACCACAGCTTCTTCATCGGCAGAAGGAGGCAGGCAATGGTACCTACCTCACAGGCTGGTAAAAGGCTTAGCAGACAGTACGTGCTCATTGAGGCTACCGTTTAACTGACGTTGGTGGAGAGAATCTAGTCCTGTCCTGGTCATTCCTGTTCCCCTCACACAACCCCAACCCCCAAGGGAATATAAACAGAGGTTTGTCTGGCACACAGTGGCCCCCATACACACCCCACCCCACCCAAGGGGCCCTGCACAGATGCTTTCTCCTCTGGGGACACTAGTCGCAGGAGGATTCCAGGGACCACATACCCCTCACCCCAGGTTATGCCTCAAGGCCTTTGGCCAAAAAGGCCAGGAGGAAATCTATTTACACAGAGGCACAGAACCTAATACTTTTTCCTCCCTCCCCCCCATATTTCTTCTGCACCTACCTTGTGTCTGGCATTATTTTAGGCATAGAGTATGATAAAGAGGAATGAACCAGATTTACACTGCCTGCTTCTGCCCACTCTGGAACTTTACTAATGCACCAATTCAGACACTTGACATTTTATGAAGTTGAACCTACATAGCTATTTTGTTTCACGTGGCTTATCTTTTCTATAAGTGTGTATGTGTGTGTGTGCATGTGTGTGTGTGTGTGTGTGTGTGTGAATCCATCCTATCTCCATCCACCCAGGAAGTGTTCAGAGCACGTCATCAGACAGGGCAGAAGAATCTGTCCTTCCCATCCATCCGGGCTCTCCTGCCTTGGTAGGGAGTTTCCGAGGAGCGAGGGCTATGCTCGCCATCCCACCCCCTCTCCAGAGGATTAAGAATGCCTCCAGGGCAGAAACAATGCCTTCATTTCTGCTTCTATCCATCCTAGAGTTCTAGGCTCCACACCTGGGGGATACCTAGTTAGGGTCGTTGACTCACTACCGAACAAAAATCTGAGTGTCCCCCTTATCTCTCAAAAGCAAAGAGCAAGAAGCCTTTGCAGAAAAGAGGCTTCCTTCCAAACCTACCCAGCAACTCAACATCAGGCTGAGTTCACAGCCAGCCCTAGTTTAGCTGAATACACAGCGCAGTTATATGCCGGGCTTGGATTGTAACTGCATCCGGCAGTCGTCCGGCAGCGATGACTTATTAATGTATGACTACACGGATATTTAAATGTGAGCCGTAATGAGGGCTATAAAACATTTACGATAATAGCAATTATTCCCGAACCACAGTGACTAAACACAGTATTCAGACCTTCATGATTTGCTGTGTGGGGCTGCCCGGCCCAGGGACGTCAGAGGGTTGCTAACCTCTTAGATGCTGATCTCCATGGCAGCTACAGTTTCTTTTTCCCTAATAAACACAGATTTATTCGATTTCCAGTCTTGGTGGCTTTTGCCCATGCAGGGAGCACTCTGCTCTCTCTGGTTCTTGTGTCCCAGCCTAAGCAGCGGGCATTTGATGGAGATGTCACTGTCATAACCCTGATGCAGAAGAGCAGAGTGGGTGAGCATGGCCTCAAAGGCAACGACCTGGTTTAGATTCTGCCTCTGCCACTTACGGCCCGTGCAACCACGAGTAAGTTTTCATAATCTTATTAAGCTTCCTCCTCTGTAACACGGGGCAGAGAGCAGCATTGATCTCACAGAGCTTTCCTGGTGATTAAACGAGATGGTACTAATAATTGCCAACATTAACCGTGAGCTTATTTGATGCCAGGCAGGCACTGGGCTGAGGGTCCTACTTGTCATCTCATTTCTATAACCACCCGATGAGGCAGGCACCTTCCTATCACCTCCATGTCATGGATGAAGCGAGTGGTGGTCCCAGGACTTAAATCCACACAAGCCTGACTCCAGAAATGACACCTGCCTTAGCTGTCTAAGGCTGCTGTAACAGATTACCACACCTTCTGTGGTTTAAAGCAACGTAAACTTATCCTCATACAGTCTGGAGGTCAGAAGTCTAAAATGGGTTCACGGGACTGTGTTTCTTCTGGAGGCCTCAAGAGAAGAATTCATTTCCTTGTCTTTTGCGGCTTGTAGAGGCCACCATATTCCCTGGCTCATGGCCTCTTCCTTGTATCACTCTGACCTCTTGCTTCTGTTGTCACATCTCCTACTGTTCACTCTGATGTCCTGCCTCCCTCTTAAGAGGACCTGTGTGATGACACTTAGAGCCTGACTGGATAATCCAGGATAACCTCCCCATCTCAGGATTCTTAGTCATATATGCCAAGTTCCTTTTGCCACATAAGGTACGATTCATAAGTTCCTGGGATGAGGACGTGAACATCTTTGGGGCGACATCATCCAGCTGACCATCACGCCCTTGAAACAGGGCACGGAAAGCACACTTGTTAGCACGCTGCCTGGCTCGTAGGCAGTGATCGGTAATTGTTAGCTATTATTATTGTAGCTTCTGTTTGTTTGGTCCTTTGTGGTTTACGGTATACTTTCACATTCATCTTATGTGGTACTTGAAGCACTCTGAGGTTGAAATTATTATCCCCATCTTGCAGATCAGCAATTTGAGGCTGTAAGACATAAGAGACCTACCCAGGGTAGCAACGAGCTCCTAGAGGATTCAGGACTCTCTACTCTTTCTTTTCACAGTTTCTCCCAACTTTATCACTGCCTCCTGTTTTCAGGGCAAGTTTGTTACTCCAGCAAAGATATTCTCTGTCATTTCCACTCAGGGACCCAAAGCCGGAAATAACGGAGCAAGCCTCCCATTGCCTCTTGCTCTAGAAACTTTCTTGAAAGTTAATCAACAGAAAAAAATAAATGGTTTGGTCTAACAATGACCCACCTCCACCCCCATTAGATGACTGCCCAAGCCTAACCTATGGTGACCTCATCAACCTCACCTTATTTATTAATTCCATTTCCCGGAAGAGTTTTTCTAGTTCTAGAATCTAGCTTTAATCTCACTGCCCTGTTCTATTGAGAAGATATGCTTTACCCCAAGTCGCCCCAGTTGGAAGCTTTTCTCCAAGTAAGTGCTCTTAATTCAGCATTTTCCGTCAGGTTTCAAGCTCAAGTTCAGGGTCACATTAATTCTATGAAACTTCAAGACTGTCCTGGCCTCCCCTTTTTGTACCATGACAAGCTACGGAATGGGCATTTCAGTATGAACTAGAAATAATGCAATTTCCCCCCATCGGATTTATTTATTTAGTTATTTTTTAAATTGGTGTATAGTTCTTTTACCATGCTGTGTTAGTTTCTACTGTACAGCAAAGTGGAATTCCCTGTGCTGTACAGCAGGTTCTTATTAGTTATCTATTTTATACATATTAGTGAATATACGTCAACCCTAATCTCCCAATTCATCCCACCCCCAACCCCCCGCTTTCCCCCCTTGGTGTCCATATATTCGTTCTCTACATCTGTGTCTCTATTTCTGCCTTGCAAACTGGTTCATCTGTACCATTTTTCTAGATTCCACATATATGCGTTAATATGCGATATTTGTTTTTCCCTTTCTGACTTACTTCACTCTGTATGACAGGCTCTAGGTCCGACCCCGTCTCTGCAAATGACCCAATTTCACTCCTTTCTATGGCTGAGTAGTATTCCATTGTGTATATGTATCACATTTTCTTTATCCTTTTGTCTGTCGATGGACATTTAGGTTGCTTCCATGTCCTGGCTATTGTAAATAGTGCTGCAGTGAACATTGTGGTATATGACTCTTTTTGAATTATGGTTTTCTCTGGGTATATGCCCAACAGTGGGATTGCTGGGTCATATGGCAGTTCTATTTTTAGTTTTTTAAGGAACCTCCATACTGTTCTCCATAGTGGCTGTATCAACTTACATTCCCACCAACAGTGCAAGAGGGTTCCCTTTTCTCCACACCCTCTCCAGCATTTATCGTTTGTAGATTTTTTGATGATGGCCATTCTGACTGGTGTGAGGTGATACCTCATTGTAGTTTTGATTTGCATTTCTCTAATTAGTGACGTTGAGCAGCTTTTCATGTGCGTCTTGGCCATCTGTACGTCTTCTTTGGAGAGGTGTCTATTTAGGTCTTCTGCCCATTTTTGGATTGGGTTGTTTGTTTTTTTAATATTGAGCTGCATGAGCTGTTTATATACTTTGGAGATTAGTCCTTTGTCCATTGATTCGTTTGCAAATATTTTCTCCCATTCTGAGGGGTGTCTTTTCCCCTTGTTTATAGTTTCCTTTGCTGTGCAAAAGCTTTGAAGTTTCATTAGGTTCCATCCGTTTATTTTTATTTTCACTACTCTAGGAGGTCAGTCAAAAAAGATCTTGCTGTGATTTATGTCAAAGAGTGTTCTTCCTATGTTTTCCTCTAAGAGTTTTATAGTGTCCAGTCTTACATTTAGGTCTTTAATCCATTTTGAGTTTATTTTTGTATGGTGGTAGGAAGTGTTCTAATTTCATTCTTTTACATGTAGCTGTCAAGTTTTCCCAGCATCACTTATTGAAGAGACTGTCTTTCCTCCATTATATATCCTTGCCTCCTTTGTCATAGATTAGTTGACCATAGGTGTGTGGGTTTATCTCTGGGCTTTCTATCCTGTTCCATTGATCTGTATTCCTGTTTTTGTGCCAGTACCATATTGTCTTGATTACTGTAGCTCTGTAGTGTAGTCTGAAGTCAGGGAGTCTGATTTCTCCAGTTCCTTTTTTCTTTCTCAAGATTGCTTTGGCTATTCGGGGTCTTTTGTGTCTCCATACAAATATTAAGATTTTTTGTTCTAGTTCTATAAAAAATGCCATTGGTAATTTGATAGTGGTTGCCCTGAATCTGTAGATTGTTTTGGGTAGTACAGTCATTTTCACAATATTGATTATCCCAATCCGAGAACACGGTATATCTCTCCATCTGTTTGTATCGTCTTTGATTTCTTTCATCAGTGTCTTATAGTTTTCTGCATACAGGTCTTTTGCCTCCTTAGGTAGGTTTATTCCTAGGTATTTTATTCTTTTTGGTGCAACAGTGAATGGGATTGTTCCCTTAATTGTTGTTAGTGTATAGGAATGCAAGAGATTTCTGTGCATTAGTTTTATATCCTGCAGCTTTACCAAATTCATTGATTAGCTCTAGTAGTTTTCTGGTGGCATCTTTAGGATTCTCTAT
Source organism: Neophocaena asiaeorientalis asiaeorientalis (assembly GCF_003031525.2). Classification (NCBI taxonomy): domain Eukaryota; kingdom Metazoa; phylum Chordata; class Mammalia; order Artiodactyla; family Phocoenidae; genus Neophocaena; species Neophocaena asiaeorientalis. The sequence goes on along the minus strand of NW_020173979.1, from coordinate 6,127,842 downwards.
GTATAGTATCATGTCATCTGCAAACAGTGACAGTTTTACTTCTTCTTTTCCAATCTAGATTCCTTTTATTTCTTTTTCTTCTCTGATTGCTGTGGCTAGGACTTCCAAAACTATGTTGAATAATAGTGGTGAGAGTGGACATCCTTGTCTTATTCCTGATCTTAGAGGAAATGCTTTCAGTTTTTCACCATTGAGAATGATGTTTGCTGTGGGTTTGTCGTATATGGCCTTTATTATGTTGAGGTAGGTTCCCTGAATGCCCACCTCCTGGAGAGTTTTTGTCATAAATGGGTGTTGAATTTTGTCAAAAGCTTTTTCTACATCTATTGAGATGATCATATGTTTTTTTCTTCTTCAATTTGTTAATGTGGTATATCACATTGATTGATTTGCATATATTGAAGAATCCTTGCATCCCTGCGACAAATCCCACTTAATCATGGTGTATGATCCTTTTAATGTGTTGTTGGATTCTGTTTACTTGTATTTTGTTGAGGATTTTTGCATCTGTATTCATTAGTGATACTGGTCTGTAATTTTCTTTTTTTGTAGTATCTTTATCTGCTTTTGGTATCAGGGTGATGATGGTGGTCTTGTAGAATGAGTTTGGGAGTGTTCCTTCCTCTGCAATTTTTTTTTTTTTTTGCAGTACGCGGGCCTCTCACTGTTGTGGCCTCTCCCGTTGCGGAGCACAGGCTCCGGACGCGCAGTCTCAGCGGCCATGGCTCACGGGCCTAGCTGCTCTGTGGCATGTGGGATCTTCCTGGACCGGGGCACGAACCCGTGTCCCCTGCATCGGCAGGCGCACTCTCAACCACTGCGCTACCAGGGAAGCCCCTATGCAATTTTTTACAAGAGTTTGAGAAGGATACCCCGTGGCATTTAAAAGACAGTCCATCTACCTCCCATTTCTCTCTTATAAAGCCCTTACTTACCCCATTATATATACTATATTTCTATTGAGACTAACCTGTATTCTGTCTAGTCTCTTTTCTGTTTTGTCATAATTGGAGCATTAATGTCTAATGAAAAGGGACTGTTTTCCATATTCAAATCATCTGTGTGGACCATGCTACTTCTACCAGTGGATCCCACTCTCTCTTGCTTGTGAGCACTAGAAAGGGGGCATTAAACTTTTTTTCCAGGGCACTAGGGGATTAGTGGACTTACTATTGCTCCTATAGTGCATGTAATTGAACACTGGTACCCGGACAAAGTTTGTGTTTCCCTGTGTTCCTTAGCTAAATACTGGGGCATCCAGGCAAGACAAGGGCTCCTAGTCGCAATGTATGTATGAAGCAGTGGTACACATACCGGTCTATTCCAGGGGTTGGCAAACTACTGCCTAAAGGCTAAAGCCCATCCAATGCAGCCTGTTTTTGTAAATACAGTTTTACCCATTTGTTTATGTACTGTCTATGGCTGCTTTCACATTACAGCAGCTGAGTAGTTGCAACAGAGACCATATGGCCTGAAAGCCTAAAATATTTACTAACTGGCTTTTTATAAACCATGTTTGCTGCCCACTGGCTGCTCTAGAACTGGGCAGTTCCGGTCCTGTCTTTGCCAACGATTAGCTGTGATATGCTGGGCGAGTCACATAACTGCTTGGTAAGGAGAGGGGATTAGGTCAACGACTTTCAAAACTTAAAGACTGTAAAACATCGGCAGGAAAGCCCCAATGGCAAGTGGTAGGGCTGTGATTTAAAACCAGGCAATCTCACCCTAGAATCCACACTTCTTATTCCCATCCCATGCTCCCACCTGGGAAGCTGGGTCCCACTGCTCCTGGAATCTGTAATGCTGTGATGGAATGAAAGCCTAGCAGAAGGCCCTGTTCAAGAGACGGGGCAGGAGAACCCACCTTGGGATGGGCAGGGAATGAACTTGGACAGTGGTTCTCCAGGTGTGGTCCCCAGATCTGCAACATCACCTGTGGACTTGTTAAAGATGCATATTTTCAGTATATGCATCAGGCCAACCTACTGAATCAGCAACTCTGGTGTAGGCCCAGCTTTGTGTGTTTCAATGAATGAGAGGATTCTTATGCAAGCTCAAGTTGGAGAACCAGTGAACTAGGGAAAAGGCTAAGGACAGAGCCTTGACCTGAATGTGGAGGGCAGCACATGGCTGCCCCTGAGACCGAAGGCCTCTTGTGTGGAGAGCACAAGGGAGTTGGGTCTCTTCCTGTTTAGGGAGAGGCCCAAGTTCTTAAGTAGTACGCAGTCCTCAATGGAGGTGGCTGTGATCACTCTTCGAGAGGTCCGACTTGATTTCTGCCCCTGGCTCCCCAATGGTCTCTGCTGAGGGCTAAAGCGTGGCTCTCCCTTGCATCACTCAAGATAACCATCTTTGATCTGGAGGAGCTAAGTCCAGCTGCAGCCACGCCACACTGGCAACCTTAATAAGGCTGACATTTCCCTCCGTCTCCTCCGATTAGGCCATTGCTTTGTCAAGCTGTGCTTTCCTGGCTCTGGGTGTAATCTGCGTGTTGTGTGTCCATAACAATATGTAATTGGCTCTAATGCAGCAATATTATCTGTGAGCATGCATCACATAACTGCAAAACCAGGCATCCACAGTAAGTGCCACTGCAGTCTCCCAGAGTGCCAAGCTTCCCGGGGGTGCTCTTGGAACCCCTCTTCTTCCCCTCCGCACAGGTGGGGATCCAGACTCCTTGGGTCAGATAGACCGTCTTGGTAGCTTGGCCCATTCATCTCCTGTCTCAAGGCAGGTTGACTTCTTCTTAAGTCTAGATAAATAAGGTGGTTCCCTCTTTAAGGGTCACCAGGAAGGAGACTCTTGGTGGGTCATCAGCAGCCATGGCCATGGCAACAGGATGTCTTTTTAAAGTGAGTCTAGAGATTGATTCCCTGACTTGTACTTACAAATGTGGGAGCCCAGTGGCCAGCACTCTAAACTCAGGAGATATAACTACCTCCCACAAGGCCTACATTGCATTCACAGGGCCAGGCACAACCAAAGTAGGCAGAATCATTTCCTAAAGAGCAGATGAGTGCAAACACTGTGGCTGGACCCTGTGGGAAATACCTAAATGGCTGCCATGGGGGCATGAAAGTACAGAGGGGTTCTGGTAGCATGTAGACCTCAAAGGGAGGGTCTGGCAGGGCTCACTTCTGCCTCTCCCTCTTGCTGTGTCAAAGCAGGACTGGCTTGTCCTGGTCTTGCTTGGTGGGTGCTGACTGACAGCCATCATGGTACCAGGAATCAACCACGGTACCTACTGCTGATGACCAGGCCCTTCCACATGCTCCTGGATCCTGGGAATGTGAAAGCTGTTGGCTAGCTCGGCCCATTAGGCTGTGTGTAGGTGGCTTCTCTGTGGACTTGGCCCTGGGAGAGCACACACTGAATGCCACTGGGCCTACCGAGGTCGAGAGAGGCATCCCCAAGCCTCTCTCCCAGCCCAGGGTCTCTCCCCAACTGCACTGACTCAGTCATTTTTGGATGAAGTTCCCTGACTGTTTCCTCCTATCAAAGCTGAGCTTGACTTTCTCACCCAGCTATGCACTGTTCTGATTTGGCTGGAAGCTCTGGGAAATTCCAGAAATCAGGAAGAATAATGTACGATAACGTGTCCTTCGAGAAACCTGAACTGATGTTATAGGTTCTCCCATGAGCTCTCTGCTTTCCTCCAATGAGGTGGACTAGTAAAGGATACTACTTTGAGGTGAGCTTGCCAAGAACTTCCAATAAAGATGCCCATGATAATAGCAACAACAATACTGATGCTATTGATCATGTTTTTGCTAATTGCATGCATTATCTCATTTAATTCTTCCAACAATCCTGAGACACTCTGGTCATTTCCACTTTGGACCCTGGAAAGATCAATGAACTCTGCCCCGATCACATAATAGTAGAGTTGTGGAGCCAATATTCAAATCCAGGAAAGTGTCACACCAGATCCTATATTTTTTATCATTACACAAAGCTGCCTCTTACAGGACTGCCTTCGGCAGACATCGGCCGTCCAACTTCCCTGCCGTCCAGAGGTGGAGGTGAATCATACGTGTTAGTGGTAGACTCAGACCTGCCTGGCTTCGATGTGCCAGGGACACAGGTGTTTGCCTCGCTGTCAAGGCTGCTCAAAGCAACAGCATCGCCCGACCCTCCTCTGGTCCCAGGAACAGAGAAAGCTCAGCACGGACAGGAGGACGGTAGTAGAGGCTACAGAGAAGAGAGGGCAATCGTGGCTCAACGCCTTCCAAGGTCCAGGCTTGGCCGATGAGTCTAAGTGTTGCCAAAAGCCGCCCTGACTGTTGGATTGGCCGACTGGGATTTTTCAGAACACCATGAAGAACCAAGAGTTCAGATCTGCTCCTTGAGAAAAGCTCATCTTTTGCCTGTTTGGAGCAGACAATGAGTCTCTGAGGGCAGATGTGGCAGGAGGAATGAAAGATGGAGGGAGAGAGAAGAGAGAGGAGGGTGGGAAGCCATCTCCCTTACGGTACCTCCTCTCCTGGACTATCACGGGTGCTGCCTAATACCGATTTCCCTCATCTCCCTGAGGACCGTTTAAATTAAAGCTCATAACCATTGTGTGGGCATATAATGAAAACAACTGATGCTGCACTGATCAGTCCATTACTCTCAACTGTTAGAAAACATAATGACCTCACAAGGGGCCTTATTCACTGACGTATAGCAGTCGGGCTCTCATTTGACACCTCAAATTAGCAGCCAAAGCAATAACAGCTGGGGTTTTTGTCTCAATATTTGTACCCGACTCTAAAGTGATTTGGCACTGGGTGAGCGTTATTTTTAAACACAGAGCTCTCACCGCCAAGTCACATTTTAAATGGTCTCCAGGTGTCATGTAAAACCTACAGAAATAAATAAAAACAATCAGCTGCCAATTGGGGCCTCTGATGATATGGATTCCTTAACAAAAGGGCTTGTCTTTGGTTCTGCCTTCATTATACATTCATATTACGACAGGCAGAAACTCATCTCCATCCATCCAGCGGAGCCTCAGTGTTAAAAAAAAAAAAAAAAAAGATGCCTGCAAAATAAATGTAAAAAGTGGAAGGGCAAAAGAGAAAGATGAGTCTTCAAATTCCACCATTGCTCAGTCAGATGCTTGCGGTGTAAGTATTCGTGATGCCCCAGTGTTTTTGGTTCCTGGATCCTGAAGAACGCCTTACTCGTTTACTGAGATCATCACGGACACTGCCTAGTGGTGATGCAGTATGATTCAACTGCCTCCCAATGACCAACTGAATTGTAAACTGTACCTTAAACGACAACATGAATGAGATGGCCTCAGTCTCCTAATTCTATTTCATCATCTGTAAACTGGGAGCCTGGACAATCAATCTTGTCTACTATATTATTTAGAAACCAGGCACTTTCCAGTGTGCAAGATGTCTGCTGGTGGTGAAAGAATGACCTCCAACTTACGTGACTGGATAGATGAGTTTGTAATTGAGAGGGAGAGAAACAGACAATTCCACCTCAGCTGCCTTTGAGCCAGGAAGAGAGGAAGAAGGGGAAAGTTCTTAAATACCCACGAACGTGTACACTAAGAGGCGGAAGACAGCACGTCTGTTTTATCCCCCGCTGTGTAGGCAGGACCTAGCTCTGTGTTTGGCACAAAGGATGACTCAATAAATATTTACTGAAGGAATGGGTGAGTTTCCAAATGCGAAGGGTCATGCTTTTGGCATCTTTCGATAAAAAATAAATTTCCACTCTAAACAGCCTTCTGGGCTGATCTGGGAGTACAAAGTCAATTGCCTACAGGAGCGAGGCTTGATAGCTGAGGAACGGAACTATGTGTAAACACAACTCTACCACTCGGGACCATCGCTTCTCGTTTCAAAGGTCTGCTGCTACGCTGGAATATGGGTGCAGTGCCGCCAGTTTTCTCCTTTTGTTAAAGAGAAAGCCAGACATCTAGAATTTTTATGTGAAATCTCCTTGTTCCTCCATATTGGTGATTAAATCACCTGAAGGAGCTAAAGTCACAAAGGAAACATACCCAGGGGCTGGATTTGGCTTGCAGAAGCCAGTTTTCAGTCTCTGAACCAAACGGATTACTTTAACAATCTGAATCAAATACAGATATTTAACATCTATATAGCACACATGGGCTACATAAATAAATAAATCATCAAAGTATTTTAATGGCATTGTGGTGCTGTGTGGTTAAAGCCTTCTTCCCATACTGCATCTCCTGAAGGGCAGGCTCTGGCTAAGGCACGCCCCAGGAACCTACTATTCAAACCGACTACCTTTAAACGGTTGAAAATTGATATTTGATGCTCCCCCCCCCAACCATCATTACTCGGGGACAGAGAGCCCTGAAGAAGTGTCTGTTTATAGGGTAAAACTGTGTTCCACCAGGTCTGTGCACTCTTGTCTGGTTTCTGTTTGCTACTCATCAGCTCTGTGGCTAAACACATAAGTTGTTTCTCGTGGACGGTTTGGAACTTAGCCACTTCAGAGCTGTTAGCAGAAAAAACTGTACAGCGTGCTGGAAGGAGGCTCTGCTCTTGGGCTGAGATGTCAGAGGGAACTTGTTTTTACCTGCTGATGTTTGTAAGGGAAGGACTCTCTCAGGGAACTGGGTATAGTTTACACTTCGGGCTATTTAAGGTTCAAAGATGGGGTCCTTGGTGCTTACTCATAGGGCCTTGGGTCACCCCTGCTAGCTGGGATCAATGATGCAGAATTTGATCTCTTCCCAGACTGCCCTCTGACTGGGGTACCGGTATTCCCCAAGCAGTGGCTGCAGGACTGGAAGGCTCTAGAAAGGGAGGGTGAGTTCTCCGTGTTGAAGGTAAAATGTTCCCTCTGGTAAAACGCTGGAGATTAAGGGATGGTGAGATGGCTAGGACATAGAGGCTGGCTCCACTAATTTTTGTTTCCTGCCTGCTAATACAGGGAAAGCTTAGATGGCAATATACAGCATTAGGTAACAGTCAACAGACCCATTTTCTGGCCTGGTTCTTCCGTGAAATTTTCCTATAGCTGTGGGCAAGTCACTTAACCTTTCTGGGGAGTTTCTTTCTCTTCAAATGAAGTGGTGGGACCAGTTGACCTCCAGGGTCTTCTCCCGGAGCCTGCAGTTCCACTCTCCAATTTCACTTGGGCTGATGTTGGCTCTAAAATGGCATTTCTGGAAATGGGAGTAGTTTTCCAGAAGGTGGTGGAAGGGATTGTGGATGCCCAGATCTATCCAGGTCTGCATAAAGACAGGACATCTGACCAAACTCTGAGAGCTGCAACCAGCCCCCGCTGTGAAGCATCTGAAAATAGTTGCACGGGGTCGGCTTTTTCTTTCTCTCTTTATGCAGACACCAGGCTCAGCTTCTGCGGGGTTAATGGGCTCGTTTCCCTAACTGCCTGCCGCATCTTCCCCTTATGTATGGAGAAGCAATGGGTCTAGACAATGGGAGTGATTTTCCTCCCTAGTTGACTTTGTGGAAGTCATTTGCAGAGCTGAGAGAAGTGAATAATTGGGATCCAGAAACTAATTCACTCAGAGAGGGTTTTGCTTTGATGGGAGACGGTTTTAATAAGCCTACTCCTGGGCTTCAGTGAAAATAGGTCTTTTGGGGGTATAAGATCCAGATGTTTAAATTAAGAGAGAGAAAGGGCAGAGTGGGGGTGGGGAGGTGAGGGGAGTGGCAGGTATTTCAAAGTACCTAGCTTCAGAAAATATACCGTTTAAACACTGTGCTTATTAGTGGATGTGAAATGGCTCCAGGGGTTTGGAGCGGGGCAGGCAGGAGAGCTGGCCTGGTGGCAGCTACGGAGATTTGCAGAGGGCATGCCCCGTCCAAATGCGGTCCTTGCCCCTCAGCTCTAAACCTGCACTGTCCGATCAGGCAGCCACAAGCTACGTGTGGCAATTTAAACTCATATCGAGTAAAATTAAACAAAGCTAAACATTTAGTTTCTTAGTTGCACTAGCCACCTTTCACGTGCTCTAGAGTCACATGTGGCTAGTGGCTATCATACTGGACGGCTCAGATATGAAACGTTTCCTTCATCACAGAGAGTCCTTTAGTGCAGGGGTTCCCGACCCCCAGGCCGCGGAACGGTACCCGGCCTCAGCCTGTTAGAAACCGGGCCGCACAGCAGGAGGTGAGTGGTGACAGACAAGCCTCATCTGCTGCTCCCCATTGCTCCCCATCGCTCGCATTACAGCCTGAACCATCCCCTGCCCACCCCCTACTCCCTTGCGTGGAAAAGTTGTCTTCCACGAAACCGGTCCCTGGTGCCAAATAGGTTGGGGACCGCTGCTTTAATGCACAATGCTGCTCCGGAGTGTCACAGCCACATGTCAACCCAGGGCTGTCACAGCTTCTAAATATTCAAGGGAAGTTGAAATCATATACTTTTCTATAAAATTACCCAGGAGTTAAGGGTTGGGAATGAATTCTAATATTTTTAAACATTGGAAAGACCAAAAAATTAAAAAAAACAGAAAGAAATCAATCGATAAAACAGAGCTGATAGCCGGGGTCCTCAAAAGAGAATGGGCTCTCCACAGCTTTTCTACAGTGAGTCCAAAGATGGCCTTGGAGAAACAGAACCATTATTCCCTTCATCTCTCCTCCTCAACATCCCTTACTCGTGTGCGCCTTCAAAGATAGGAAGTGAGAGCTCAGGGAAAGGTAAAAACGATGCTCTGATTCTCCCCAGCTCTGTGTCTCTAGGTCTTCTCCATGCTCTCCTCCCCTCCATAAAGCCAAGTGACAGGAGGGATCAATTTCCTAGGATCTTGGCTTTCAGGACCCAGTTCTGCAGAGTAATGGACTCTTGGCCATAGGTAAGCCACGCCATCCAATATTCCACACCCTGGGTGGAAGTGGCAGCATCAGTCATAGGCAGGTTTGAAGGGCATTCAAGAGCTGATAAGGGGCGAGATACAAAAGGTGCTCAAACACTGGTCACCGAAGCCACTGTTGGCAGCCGGGGCATGGAGAAAGGGTAGTGTCTGACCATCCGCACAGGAGCGCCTTTTCAAATCAGCATAGAAGCTCTGTTTTGGGAGTGAACTGACCCCTGAATGCGTTTGGCAGCTCTGAGGCATTTCCTCACCAGCCACATGATCCTGAGAGAAAACCCTCTAGGATATTTTTTTCAAAGATGCAAAGGTATTTTTCCATTTTGTTTTAGGTGGGACAAAGCAAACCAAAAGGCTGCCCCCAAACCTAGTTTGTCAGGCCAGAATTTCAGCCCAGAGACCTAGGGGCTGTAGTCTACAGCCCTTGGGGACAGCAAGACTGTTACCTGATTCCACCTAAGTACTGCTCATAGGAGATGCTGACAGCGGGAGTCTTACTGATTCAGGACCCTCTGTTGGTGAGGAACGATTCAATGACCTTCACCATATCCTCTCAATTCAGGAATGAAGAGCAATACATTTTCAATTCAGAAGCTAAACTAGCCTTTAGTGAACAGGAAAATGAAATAAAATAGAAACCACTAGAACCCCCCCAGATTGTAGTTTCTTGGACTATTAAAGGGCTACTATTTTTTTTGCGGTACGCGGGCCTCTCACTGTTGTGGCCTCTCCCGTTGCGGAGCACAGGCTCCGGACGCTCAGCGGCCATGGCTCACGGGCCCAGCCACTCCGCGGCACGTGGGATCTTCCCGGACCGGGGCACGAACCCGTGTCCCCTGCATCGGCAGGCGGACTCTCAACCACTGCGCCACCAGGGAAGCCCAAGGGCTGCTTATTTAAATGGAAAAGATTATTTTACATTTCAAAGAAATGTTCACTTTTTCCTTAAGCTGATGTTCTCAAAACCAAGTTTGTCATTTTAAGAGCTTGACTATGATCCAGCTCCCAGTCTGGGTGACTATGAAGGAGGGGTGTGCATTTATGGGAAACCCAGTTCCCTTCCTAGTACTTTGAGGGTTGAATGGAAGTTAACTATGTTTTCCACAAAGTACAAATTTAATCCTAATTGCCTCAACAAATCACAATTTGCAGCACAGTACCCAAAAAATTATATTCTGGAGATATTTTAAGACTTTCATTAAGCAATGACAGTTCTATATTCAAAGCTATGACAGGATTAAACACCCTGATTCGAAAGGCTGTTGAAACAAATAAAATGTTTGCATCTCCCAGAGAAACCCAGGTGAAACATTTTGTAAATAAATGAAAATGAATCTTGTCTCTGTTACAAAACACCAAATTTCACTGTGGCTATAATTTTGTTCATTATTAAAAAGAAAAAGAAAAAAAATCACCACTTAGCTAAAGGGATAAAAAACCAAAGGTCATGTGAGAAAATGTTTCAGTAAAATACTACATTGTTCAACATCTAAAATAATTCTGGGACAACCACAACCTTAATTCTGTTCAGGGTCACGTCAAAACAGAGAATCTAGAGACTGGGGTGGGGTAAGCTTCAAATTCAATTAATTACAACCGACCCTCTGCATCCACGGGTGCCGCATCCCGGATTTAACCAACAGCGGACTGATCCGCGGGGATCTGGGATCCGCTGGATACGGCACCAGAGGATGCAGAGAGCCGACTGGTAATTTCAAGTCAATTTGGTTCCATGAACTTTAACTGACCACCTACTATGTGCCAGGTTTCTGCAAGGCAGTGAACAGTATAGGAGTATTCTCCGACTTTGATTTTTATGAGCGTCCTGACGCGGCATCTGTTAGACATACGAGTGAGGTATCTCCTTTAATCCCCAAAACTAGCCTAAGAATTGGTAAGAATGTTTCTCTTTTTCAAGGAAATGAACCCCAAACCGTTCAGTTTGGTGGAGCTGGTTTGGCAACCAGTGCTAAGGGAGGACTGTAACTCCAACAGCTCAGCCTTTGCCTCCTGCCATGTCTGGGGCAGTCTCATGGAACGGGATGTGATGCTGACTAAGCTGACGTCATAGGTTTAGATCTGAGCACCCTAGGGGGCAACTTTTCAAAAAGAAAGTCTGTGGTTCCTGAATTATTCTGGGCATTTACTACAGTGAATAATCTCACTAATGCATATAATTGTTTCTCTAGGATGTACTTTTTTTTTTTTTTTTTTTTTTTTTTGG
>NW_020173979.1:6114976-6116777 GCF_003031525.2 Neophocaena asiaeorientalis asiaeorientalis | reverse complement strand
TTTTGCGGAACGCGGGCCTCTCACTGTTGTGGCCTCTCCCGTTGCGGAGCACAAGCTCCGGACGCGCAGGCTCAGAGGCCATGGCTCATGGGCCCAGGCGCTCCGCGGCATGTGGGATCTTCCCGGACCGGGGCACGAACCCGTGTTCCCTGCATCGGCAGGCGGACTCTCAACCACTGCGCCACCAGGGAAGCCCCTAGGATGTACTTTTTAATTTTAATTTTTTTTGGTATCAGAGCAGTTAAATGCAGGGGATTTGATACTGAAGAGCAATCCCCTTCTTGTCCTTATCCGTGTAACCCTGGGCAAGTTATTCAACTTCTCTAAGCCTCAGTTTCCTCACTGGTAAAATGAGGAAATTACCAGAATCTACCTCGTAAGGGTGTAGAACGGGGTTATGTAAAATGCTGCATTCTGATATCTTATCACAGGGCCTGGAAGACAGAAGATGCTAAAACATGGAGGCTATAACAATAATTATAATATTTATAATAACTATACTAATAATTGGTATGATATCATTGCATTACATATCAACACATTATTATCATTTGTTAATCAGAGCATCTGGTTCCATACCCAGAGGAAGGTCATTGGAAGTGGAGGACATGCCACTACTTGCATTAAGCGCTGGGTTTTCTGAACTGGACCAACCATGACTATAAATGTCCCAACACCCAGCATCCAGCACCCTGCAGCTGGGACAACCACCCTGTGCTAGGAGAGTGAGCACGCCCTGAGCTGGGTATCAGGACTGGTGTCAATTTCTTTTCACTGCCTTCTTATATCAAAAAAGGACTTTCTTTCACATTCATTTTCTGTATCTTCAAGTAGGGCTCAGGGTCAGGCCATGTCATACTCGCCTAGAGGTGGTTCAAGTAGAACTATGCTACAAGTCTGGTTAATTCACATCACCGTTTTAACTCAACTCTCTTTTCTCTAAACGTGGACTGAAAGGGAGCTCATTACCCAGGCTGATGCTGGGGTCTAGGGAGCAAGAAACAGGGTGGGAGGTATTTGTCTCTTGCTTCTCATCATGTGAATAAACCCAATTACAGTTGTTTTAGGATCAAAGGGAATTTGGAGGCAAGCTCAACTCCTGAGAAGAACTTCCCAGAAGATGAGACATGAGACATCATGTCTCATGGGCACCTGATGGCTTCTGAGGTACCCCTGTCCAGTCTGGGAGTCTTCGACTCCCCATGACTTAGCTCTGTCTGTGCTTGTCTATTCAACAATTCTGGTAAGCTCTCGCCTTTAGAGTTTGATCTGCCAGAGGACCTGCTCATTTAAAGCTTTACTGTCCCTGGTATCTGGCACTATGGTGGCACACAGTGCATCCTTGCTTCTTGGCTGGATTAAAGCAGGGGCTGTGTGGGTTGGCAGGTAACTGAAATGGGGGAAGGTCAGTGGGAAAGTGGAGTCTACATACCCCATCCACGGAGGCTATGTGCTTTTCAGTCACAGCTGACCGTTGCAATGCAGAAATGCAGCTCAGGGTTGCCAATGTTTCTGGTTCACCAAAATCCAAAGCTGGAATTCTGGACTTTTACAAAAAATAGCATCAATTTGCAATATGAAATGCTAATTTAAAATGGTAGGGCTTCCCTGGTGGCGCAGCGGTTGAGAGTCCGCCTGCCGATGCAGGGGACACGGGTTCGTGCCCAGGTCCGGGAAGATCCCACATGCCGTGGAGCGGCTGGGCCCGTGAGCCATGGCCGCTGAGCCTGCGCGTCCGGAGCCTGTGCTCCACAACGGGAGAGGCCACACAATGAGAGGCCCGCGTACCGCAAAAAAAAAA
>NW_020173979.1:6086906-6114907 GCF_003031525.2 Neophocaena asiaeorientalis asiaeorientalis | reverse complement strand
GGCCAAGACAAAAAAAAAAAAAAAAAAAAAAAAAGGTAAAAATCACTCCGCGGGATTAAAAAAACCCTCATCTGTGGCCACAATGTAGTCTGTGATCTAGTTTGCAACCTCTGGTTTCGAGGGAGCTGAAAGCAGAATCTTTCTTTGATTCTGTCATGGACTAAAGTTTGCCCTCCCCCAACCTGCTAAATAATATAAAACATTTAATGATGAGGTTTGAAAGGACAACTGTGCTTAGGATCCCCAGTCTTACCAGGGGATTTCTTCTAAACAGCCTAACTGCCTGCAGGTGCCCACTGTGGGCAAAGAACATGGGATCAGGGGTCTGGAGATCCAGGTTCTAGTCCTTTGCTACCGCTAACTTGCTGTCGCCCTTGTCTAGTCTTCTAGTCAGGGCTAGGACTTGGGTGAGGGAAGTGGGGTGCCCTGGGTACAAAATGTTAGGAGGCGGGCCCCACTCTAGTCCTGACCCTGCTCTCAACCTCTCTGTGCCTTATCTCAACAATAAGAGGTCATCCTGGAGACAGCTAAGGTCCTTCCAGAACCAGCCTATGACGATGTCACTGAACTTCCAAAATTGGTAAGTGACATAAATGGGAGTGAGGCTTTCAAAACAGCATTCGCGGGTTATCTGCAGACCTGTCACATCTATGTGAAATTTGGCCAGTACTACTGATTTATCAAGGGCAGACCACTCACGGAAAGCGCTTTCAGGATGTGTTCCTGACATCTTTAGCCTGGCATTTTTGGTAGCGTATCTACTGAACTTCTGATTTGCTACAAGTAGTCAGGAGACAAGGTCTGAGAATCTCTTCCCTTCTCCTGCAATACTGTTGAAACAAGATTAAATAATTTATTAACTAGGTTGTCTCATTTCTGTTTCATTTGTCCATACTCTTAATTTTTTTCCCATTGAACATTTTTCCGACCCAAGATGGCATGTCGGGGAGAGAGGAGCCTGGTAAAACTGGTGACACGCCTGGCTGTCCTCTACCTAGCTGACGGGGGCTAGAAACCCAGGGCTCAGAGTCCCTCCACAAATGATTCCTGACCAGCCAGGGAAACGCAGTCTTGGCATATTCGACCGTGGTTTAAACACGCCTTACTCAGAGAAAACCTAGTACGCGAACCGCCAAGTGTACAGATCAAGCAGAAATGAACGGTCCATGATTTGTGTAACAGAAGGGCGTCTGACTCACAGAAAGCAAGGTCCCTCAGTTAAGAACCTTAAGCTCCATACAGAAAGTTGGGGCTTTATTTTAGGGAGGTCTAGAGAACGGAGCACCGTGGAGTACCAAAAATCAATTGGTGACGTCCAGAAGTGAGAATAAGTCATCGTTGGGACTAGAATGTAAGTCAGTGAAAAAGCAGGATGATTTTCTTTCCCCTGTGAGTCTGATTTACCTTCAACTTTGTGGGGAGCCATCCCTGGGTAAAGGGAATGACAATTTTACAAGCTGCGGGAGGCTCTGGCATTCTCCTCGGCAGGACCACGAGTCACTGATAGCTTGCCTAGACCAGCTCTTGGGGCCAGTTCACACCACCCTGCGGCACACGTTGGCCATGCTTCAGGGCAGCCAACACCACGAGAGCCTTAGCAACACAGATCAGAAAGGCAGCTTGGTAGAAGGGTTAATTACACAGGTTCTGCGGCTGGCTAATTAAGCAGTTACTTGGCTTCTCTGAAATGGGTATCTCTCTGTAAAAGGAGGGTGACACTAACAGTTTCACGGAGGGGTTGTCAGCATGCAAAGAGATAACGATGTAAAAGTAGTGCTTTTGGCGTTGGGTACTAGTAACTGCACAACAAACGCCACTATTATCACTTGCTTCGCCCGTACTATGCTTTCCTTCTCACTCCCTTTTCTGGCTACCTGAAAAGGGGAGGGTGGTGGCTCTCTTCCTTTGTCTACCATACTCTGTGCTGGACATCTGCCATTGGGCATGAGTCAAAAATGAGGTTGAGGTGGGCAGATTTCACAGTCTTTCCCAATGTTGCACAGTTCCTACTGCTAGGGGTTCCCGCCCAGACTCACCCCCTAGGTTCTGTACAACCAACCTCAGACTGGATAGAAAGAGGTTTTATAGCATTTCCATCCACAGAAAGGATGGAATAACAGGGTGATCCCGTGTGAAATATTTTCACGTGTAGTTTTTGTCCCTAAACTTAAGTTAATTTTGAGAGAGCTTTCCATGAGGTAATCGGGAGTCTTTCTTTATTTTGCACTTCGTGCTGCCTAGTGTCAGAGAGAAAACACACCCGAAATACTATATTTTGTCTTCTTGACTTGCAGACTTTAAACGCTTGAGATACTTAGAGATGACCTTTGTGCGGACAGAGTGTTTTGAATTCCCTCCTGCCCCCTGTCTCTGTCTGTCTCTCTGAAGAATTTATTAAGTTAATGTATGATGCCCTCACTTAGTTCCTATTTATTATTTCATTGTCAAGTTTCTTTATGGTGCCTAAGTTGTGATTACAGAGAAGTATTATACAATGTCAATGCGTAGATGAGATTTGGAAGGTCTGGGGTTAGGGCGGGGAGGTTCTTTAAATGGAGATGTCAGCTCCAGCCAATTTCAGAATGGCTCACCATGAAGACGGATGGTTCCAAAGCTGTGTGCCTCTGCTGGAAATTAAAAACTCATGGAATACTTGATTATGATTAATTTTAAGTGCTTAGCCATGTGAAGCCAAATGAGAGTGTCTTTAAAACAAAGCTATTGGGCTTCCCTGGTGGCGCAGTGGTTGAGAGTCCGACTGCTGATGCAGGGGACGTGGGTTCGTGCCCCGGTCCGGGAAGATCCCACGTGCTGTGGAGTGGCCGGGCCCATGAGCCATGGCCGCTGAGCCTGCGCGTCCGGAGCCTGTGCTCCGCAACGGGACAGGCCACAGCAGTGAGAGGCCCGCGTACCGCTTAAAAAAAAAAAAAAACCTATTGATCTAGCTTTGTTTGGAATTGAGAAGATAAACTAATCAGATCCTGGGGGGTCTTTATAACGATGGGGAAAGAGAACTTTTTTTTTTTTTTCCATCCTGGGTTTTTAAGCTTCAAGTTTGAGAGACCTGGTGTATCTGCATAAAATATAAATATATATTTTGATAGCAAATATCAGAGTAGAGAGGGGCAATCCAATTCTGTCCTGGACAGGAGTCTGATGGAGATGAGGGCATGGTGGGGAGAAAGTTAGGGAGGTGGAGAGGACATCATTTAGAGATCCCCTCCTATGTAGTATATGGGGCATCTCCTCTTAAAGTTAAAGAAACAGACTCAGAGAGGTGGAGTAGCTTGGCCAAAGTGCCACCACATTCGGGTGTCTGACTGTACAGCCCTTCTCTCTCCCCGAAGACAGCCTTCCTGGTGAGGCAAGATGACACCGCTCTGGGTTGAGAGAACTAACATGTGGGCTGTCAGGTGGTCACAGCTGTTTTGTGGCAGCTGGTGACTTCCATTTCCTGGTCTCTTCCCAGGGAATTTTCTCATCCTTTTCAAGAAGAAGGTGATATGCTCCTAGCAGCCCTCTCTACAGAGGCTTTTTTTGCAGGCAGGGAAAATCGAGCCTACCCTTCTCAGCTCCAGCCTTTTGCTAAGAGGAGTCCTGGGTTACTAAATTTGGGCTGGCATCCTCTCCCTAGCAGACACACATTTGGTGCCGGTTCCGGGGTCAGAGTTTGGGTGAGGAGAGACCATCAATCTTAGGAATGACAACCCGACCTCTCTGGCTGTGGGTCCTGCCTTTTCTGTACCGGGAATTCTCGGTTTTCATCCAATCTCCAGCAGCTTGCAGCATCAGCATCCTCTTTGATTTCCCGTGATTCCTCTTGGAATTCCCTTCCCCTCACACAACGTGAAGAGGATGTCTCCAACCCACTGCTACTGTCTGCGGGGCCAGGTGAAAAGGATGGTGGAAGGAGGACCTTCCTTCCCTTATGGACAAAGGGACATGTTAACGTACTTGTTCTTTCATTTGTTTGACATTTATTCATTCTTCTGGAAGTCAGTGATATGTAACCTGGTGACTACGTTTTTATTTATTTATTTAATTTTCAGGGGGATGCTCAACACATCCTATGCTTATCATTCTGGCTAGAACTGTAGCATCAGAGTTATTTTTAGAAGCAAGCAGTTACAGAACTTGGAAAGGGGAAGTCACCCCCAAGATAAAGCAACCGTCCCCTTCATTTTTCAAATGAGAAGCTGAGGGTCCAAGCACAGAAGGGACTTGCCCAAGGTCACACAGCTAACCGAGGGGCTGAGTCAGGACCGAACCGCACGTCTCCCGAAGCAAGTTCTGCTAGGCTGTATTGCCTTCCTCTCCAGGTTTCCCCAAATCAGGGACAGCTGGAAGTGTAGTTGGGGCATGCGGGAGGACAATCAAAATGTTTTCTCACACAATTCAATTTGAGTTTGACCCCAGGATGCCTCCTAGCCGACTTTCCCCCTTGGAAATCAGGTGTCCTTAGCTGGACCCATCTGAAAATCCAGAACACAGAAGGGCGGCTACACATTTTTCCTAGACAAGGTATGCAGGGTGGTCTTCTGGGGAGGGGTGCACCTCCTCTCATCTCCCTCCCCCAGCCCTTGTCACTTTAAGGTTACTGCTTAAAGTTTGGATTTAATCCTGAGATGTGATCTCAAGTGCAACAGCAATGACTGGACTTTACCAGGCTGTTTGGCATTCCCCCTGGTCCCGTGTTAAAGTCCCTTTCTGATTCTGGGTAATTCCAGCTGACCCCCTGGTGCTACCCCTTTCTCATTTCCCAGACCTGTAACCTGCCTCTCCATAAGTAAGCCCACACTCAGATGCTCCCTGATTGCTCTGGCAGGCGCTGGGGGGTCTACGCCAGCCCATCTGTTTCACCCAGCAACACATACCGCGGGAGCATCGGGGGAGAAAGGACTCAACTGAGACTTAATTAGCAGTAACCCCAGTTTGTGGGAGGAGAGAAATCCCACTTTGCTGCCTGCAAACACTTTGGCCAAGGTGAGCCGGAGGGATCTCCCGGTTCGCAATTTTAATAGCACTGCAGCAGAAGACACAGAAATGCATCCACACGGACCCCCCAGGCACACACACTCCCCCTCTCTCCTCCTCACTCGGACACACACACACGCACGCACACGCACACAAGGCAGCGATCGCAAAATCAACTCACAGGATCTCTAAATCACGCAGCGCTCGGAAGGCTCCATCTTCAATGCAGCTGATGCGGTTGTTGTCTAGTTGCCTGTGGAAAAGCAAGGGAAGAGCATGAAGGCGGAGTGGGGGCCGTGCTGAGGAGCTGGGCAGTCTGGGCCGGGTGTCCCTGGTCCCCCGAGCGCCTGTCCCTCCACCCTCGCCGGCTCTGCTCGTCCCCGCCAGGAGCTCGTGCAGAGCCAGCCTGTCTGCCACGCTGCTGTCTCTCCTCTCTGACTGTCTGAGGGAACTACACAGACGAGCGCACCAAAGGCTGTCAGGTCTCAGTAAATATTAATTGCGCATTTTTTTTTTTAGGCAGAAGGGAGTAATTTCATTACATTAGGGCATCCAATCCATTACGAGCTCTTACCGTCATGTCACTGAAACAATTTCATTAAGCTAAAGGCCTGTAAATCATTGGAGGTCACTGCTCTGCCCTCCGTGACCTCCCAGAATGCTTTTTTTTCCCTCTCTCCCTCTCCCTGTCTCCCTTTTACTGGAAGTTGCGGTCTTCTGCTCTGACACAGTGCTAAATCTCAAGGCTTTATCTGCCCAAGAGCAGCGAGGGTGCATGGGGAATATACCAATTCCAAATTAGACTCAACTAATCTAATTTTATAGTCTTTTTATTATTCTAAGCACCAAATGTCTGTGGTGGTTTGATGCCTCTGTGCTTTGTTATGGGGCCCATCTGGTAGGTCATTCTATTGAAGTATTTTCTGACTAAATACAGATTCCCTCAAACCGCACCAAGCATCATCAACATTAAAGAAATTCATTGATGGAAGCGTTCCGGATGCGGGAAAAAAGGACTATCATTATTGCCTTAAAGATATACCACTTAAATTTAAATTGGGGAGAATTAAATGCACCTATTTCAGGACTTTTTTTTCTTATGTCCCTTTCCATCTTCTGAGCACGGAAATCATGTCTTTTAAGAAGATGCCTTGACTAATATATATTCCAGCTGGGGACTGAGGTTATTCTAGTTGAAGGATAACAAATAGATCCCACTATCTCAAATGCCTGACGTGTAAGTCAGAAGATTTACCATGACCACACCCCAACTTAAATATCATCTATTATATATATATATATATAAATTTAATTTAAAAAAACGATGTTATATAGAAAATGGTTATTATCACCAGGCTGTCTTATATTTTGTGTGCGGAACACACACAAAATATAATTTATGCTGGGGGCCAGGAGAAAAGTGTGACTGGAAAAAAATATTGTAAAGCGATTATACTCCGATTAAAAAAAAGAAAAAAAAAACAAAAAAGAAAGAAGTGTGACTGTGTTGAAAAACTCCCTCCTAGGCTCCTTTTTCTTTCTTTTGTCTCAGATAAAATCAGCCCCTCTCAAGTGGAGGGTTCTCCTGATGCTGGAATTTTCACTTGAAACTTGTGCTAATCTATTCCAAGACAACTCTCTGCAGAAGACGTATCAAAGCTGCCTCCGGTAGCCCTCTTGGAGCATTTTATATTCTGCCGAAGGAAGGTGGAATTACAATTAAAATCCTATTATCACTGAAAAAATATATAGATGCAGGATTGCATAAATACGCAGGAATGAAACACGTAGAATCAGAGCGATGGAGAGCGTCACGGCAGACGGGCTCTGCCGTGGTCTCATGCGGAATGGAACCATCTCAAAAGACGTTCCCGATACAACACACTAGGTGTTTAGGATTATAGAATTAGCAGGAAATGGGTATCTCAAGAAGCAGAAGCACTCCGTAGGTTGACAAATTCTACACCTAGCGTTCAAAGTCCTCGCTGACGCCAAATCACACGGGATCTCAGAGTAGTTCCTGCTACCCTGAATTCTTCCCTTAACGAGAGTTTACTGAGTGGCCTTTCTGTAGAGCTCCCGTAAGCGTTGGGGCCACTGATTCCCCGCAAAGTTTCTGTTAAGGCAGCCTGCTACCACTGCCCAACTTCTAGATTTATCAGCGTTTAAGTGCCAATGAATCAACAACCCTTGCTCCACGCCAAGGCCGCCAAACCTTACCAAGCAGAAATGCAGTGGAGCTGGCTTTTGGGTCCAAGAAATTGTTCATCGAACATGCTGAATTCGGCAAAAATGGTACCATCCGCCTAAGTAGAAAAGTACCTAAATCATCCAATTGGGAAGTCTGGGGCAGTTTGTGGTGCACCTGCTTTTGTGCAGACATTTTAGAGAGGTCCTGGCTATTAGAATATTATTTATTTGCCGGACTTGTGAAGCGTTTTCTATTCCTTTTCTTTATGAGTGCACCAGAAACCAAACAGGATACTCTAAATGTACACTTTTACATGAAAAGTACGTAACTTGCAGGGGAGAAGAAACTCATAGAAAGAAGAGAAAAAATGAAGTGGTAGAAAGAAATTAAGAAGGGTGGGGGGGAAGGAGATGTGCAAAAGATTTTAAAAAATCCACTAGTCTGGGCTTCCCTGGTGGCACTGTGGTTGAGAGTCCGCCTGCCGATGCAGGGGACACGGGTTCGTGCCCCGGTCCGGGGGGATCCCACATGCCGCGGAGCGGCTGGGCCCGTGAGCCATGGCCGCTGGGCCTGCGCATCCGGAGCCTGTGCTCCGCAATGGGGGAGGCCACAGCAGTGAGAGGCCCGCGTACCGCAAAAAAAAAAAAAAAAAAAAAAAATCCACTAATCAGTCTCCCATCAGGGTCCTGCCACTCAGGATACAGAGCAGTGGAGACAGAGTCTCTGAGAGGACGCTGCTCATTCTAAGGCTAAAAGCAGAGATCTCCAGTACGTTATCAATTATGTGATGTTTAAATAGTTTCGCGGGGTGGCACAAGTCGACACCTAGTTCTTCATGAATAATGGGGAAAACCAAGCTTTAATATAAGCATCTCTGTGGGTGTATTTTATAGAGTATTTTGGAACACATGAAATGTATCAAATTTTAAAATATTTATGCTGAAGTGTGCTTTTCTGGAAGACATTTATTATAACCAAGATTGTCTCCTTTCATTCGAGCCACAGATAAACAGTATCCCTGCCTTGGTGGTCAGAGTCCTTCCCAAGATGCATCATTCATTACAGAAATCTACGGGGTAAAGGCCTGCGAGGGTCCTGTCAGGAAACGAAAACCCGAGTTACTTCACTTCCCAGCTATTACATCTCCATGGCACTGAGCACCAGAGCGTTCATGAAATGCTCATTAATTGTCTGCAATCAATTCTGATATTTCCTGCAAATAATCTAGGTCCCTAAAACAAAGTAAATACACACTTGGATCCGACAAGTTTTCGTTTTCTTTCAGAACTACATCTCAGACACACACAAGTTAGTCCTGAAGCACGGGAGAGGGGAGGCGAAATAAAAGCAAACCCAGCATCTTTTTGTGGGTGTTGGGAGAGAAGTGAAATAGGCACATAGAGAACCTTCCAGAGCTAAGGCCAAAGCATTTGACTTAGCAGTTTGCTTCTGGGGGTGGATGGAGACTACCGACTATGCTCTAAGCTCTCACGTCAAAGGTCGATATTGTGCCTTTGAAAAGACTCATGCAAAGAACCTCTTAAAAACAAATCAAAAAAGCCCATTGCCCACTCCACACACCGTTACTCAGGAGGCAGGTGCAAAAGGAACTTCGGAAACGGGAGCACTAAGAACTCAGCCATCTGAAAGTGCCTGGTAGCTCTCTTTCTATTTTTCCTTGGCAATCAGAAGTGTGTTTTGTACTGCTACTGAATCTTTTCTTCTTCTTCTTCTTCTTTTTTTTTTTGCTTTAATCTTTTCTTCTTGCCACATGAAATAACCTACCCCCATGCCTTGCCTAGTGCCAGGGACTCCACAGCTGGTCACGTATGGCTGCAGAATGAGCCCTTCTAGTGCAAGTGTGACAGGGCTGGGCTCAAAATATATGGAAGAAAGCTCTAAGCCACGAGCAACAGTGTTCTGGCTGTGGCCCTATGGCCCCAGCACTAACAATAATGATGGAGCATTCCCTTCACGAGCACATGGGGGGCCGCCTTTCTGCCACACAGATCTCCGCTAGCCAGCATTTGGGAAGGTCGCTTGGAAGAAAGGGCGCAGAGTAAAGGTGGAGAGCAGGAAGGCAGTGGATGGAGGAAAGGTTGTCTGTTTATGTTTTGGAGGTGACTTTCATTGTCCTCTTACTTTATACAGAATACTCAATGTGATTTACACTCTTCTGCCTGTGAATAAGGCGAGAAGCCCCCAAACGTTCAAATTAAATTAACTGCTCTAATTTCCCTGGGCAGCTCGGATTTCGGCAAACAATGTGAGTGCTAAAAGGATACCAGAGTCCATTTAGCAAGGAATCCTCCAACAAGAACTAAATGCAGACTCCCCGAGAGGAGCTTTCTGACTACTGTATTTTTATACTCTGAGAATATAAACAAGTCAGAAAGCAAAGTCAGCGTGAGTGAGGACTTAAAATAATCTCCACAAACAGCAGACAGGGAGATAGTGCTTTTGTAAGAATTCCCATTTGTAAGCATAATATTATCACAATTCATCTCTTTCCATCACAATTTCAAATTTCATCATTGAAGCAGGATAGAAATATTTCTGCAGTTCAAAGATGAAAAGAAGCACATCTAAATCCTTAAAAAGGGGTTTAAAAAAAGCCTGATTACAGTATCAAGAGGCATCTATCTATCTCCCAACCACCACTGCACAACAACAAGAAGGAAAATTTCATGATTTCAGTGATGCATTTGAGACTCCGTGAGGAATACCTCGAAAATAGAAAGCTCCAGAAATAGGCTTTGGAGAGCTAGAAGAAAAGAAGAATTTCCAACTAGCTATCTAGATGCAAGGTCTACATACCAGGGTACACCTACCCAGATGTTCACTTCTCATCCTGATGTTCTGTGGGTCCCAAGCATCTCAGCCCATGAATCGGTAAACTTAGCCTCAGGGCACTGTCACCCTGGGCCCAAAATTCAGCCGCAGTGTTTTGCTATAGGACTGCAGCGACTCTAGCTGCAGTCCTCCTAAAGCTAAATGGGAGAAGTAGCTAAAGTTCAGCACCCTTTGGAGTTAAGCAGTTTGCTAATTTCTGAGCAAAAGGATCTACACGAAATGCGCAAAACAAGTGGAAGGGCTTCTGCATGAAATTCACAAGGGAAGCCTTACTAGAAATTCAAAGCAAGTCTATCTATGGTCTCGGAATACAACAATTAATGAACCTATAAGAGCAACTGAGTATTATTAGATGTTCACACTGATTAGGTACCGGGGTATAGAATGAAGTGTGAGAAATCCTTTGAAAATATCTGGAAGGTTACCACCTGTGGTTTTATATCTCAGTTATCTTAAAAGGTATAAAAGAATTCTAAAAACGAAACTAATTTGAATTTGTTTTTAATGAAATAGATATGTTCCAACATAAACATATTCAAAGTGTATTTCTTTTTCTACACCGAGGAGAAATAGAATGTTGCAACTATGAAAAAAACAAAACAAAACAAAACCAACCTGGGAAAAAAAGAACCTGCTTTCTTAAAACAAGCCAGAAGACAAAACATGAAGTAGCCTTGACCTGCTGTTCCGTTTCTTCCTGTTAGCCAACTGTCCTTTAAGGAGAAAACAAGAAATCCAGTAGTGTTTCTGAAGGTTGCTTTATATGACAGTTTAACATTCTAAAAAAATCATTATTGAAGAACAAATTATAGAAGCAGTTGTCTTCTGCTGGCTGGGCTCTTCAGAAGAGACAAAATAAAGCTCAAGGTTATTTTAACTGGCAAAAGGAAAAAAAATCGTGTTCAAAAGAAATGCATACACTTCATATAATTGAGTACTGGTCACACTTTGTACGCAAATCAAACACTTGATCCAAGCCACAGTCTGCTAATGAATTGTCACTATCTCTCATCATTAAGGAGCTACTGTAATTCCACATTAAAACAACATCTCAAATGAGCAAAAAGAGCTGAATCTATTATTTTGCACATTTTGTACACTTGCCCACCAGACCTAAGAATAACTGCATATAGATATGTTTACGGATCCATGAATTATTTATGTATCCACAAAGATTCTTTTCTATAGAACGGAGAACTTTATGCCTATTTTTTCTACATGATAATTACATGTACTATCTCCCTATTGTATGCATGTAAATGAAAACACATATTATAAGATAGGTAAAGAAAGTGATATTGACCTCTGAAATTTAACATGCCTCCATCAGTTATACTTACAGAGATATTTAGATAACTAAGTGATTGTTAGCATTCCCAAACTTCAACCAACCAAATCTACTTTGCAGAGGACAGAGTCCTAGGTTAACTAAGGTCTCTGATCAGAACATCCTGCCTAGAACTCAGTTAAAAATTGAAGCATGGATCTGTTTTACCAAGCATCGTTATGCATACTTTGCCACATGGCCAGCATAATACCTTTTATTTAGTATATATCATACTGCTGTTTGACATATGCAACTTCTCAGCAGGAGAATAACTGCATCCACTCCAGTAGATGCTCCTGAAAGCCAGCTCTGCAATAATGCAAACACAGATGATGGATTAGCACCAAAGCGGCACGCCAGACCTTGGAGAATAAAGGCGTGTTTTACACATCACTGGGAAATATCAATAACTCCACTTCTGTGTTTACATAGTTTCCGGTTTGTCAGGGATTTGGCAAATGAATTTGTGCAGAAAAATGTGTGTGTATGTGTGTGTGTGGGGTGTTAGAAGTCCCTGCAAATTAATTCAGCAGGAAGGACAGTTGTTGGGAAGAAGCTGAGCTCTCATTTATTCTGGACAAGTTTCAGAAACATATTTCTGGCTTTTCTAGATAAAACAACAACAACAAAAACCAAGCAAACAAAAAGCAAATCAAACGAAGATATCCCATATTCACAAGGAGAGAATTTCTTTTCTCAGCAACTTTTAGACCAAGGGACCGAGGAAGTTTGGTTATTGTTTGCAAAACGTGCTCTCATGTTTTGAGACATGCCTCAGATCCAGCCTTTCTTGTGTCAACCTGATGTGAGGACCAAAGGACTTTATAGCTAGGATGGCCAACTTGCCAAGGTTGGCCCAGAACTTCCCCATTTTAGCACTGAAACTTCTGAGACCAATCCTGGGAAACTCTTCCGTCCCAGGTAAACCTGATGGTTTTGCACCTTAGTGTATAACTCTGTTGGAAACATGTATTCTCAGCACATCATCCCTTCAACTATGTCCCTACGCCTTAAAATGTCTGTTGATTCACAAACTTGGCTTTCAGTTATATCATCTCCAAAAAGCTCCTCACCGCAGCTACTGTAAAATGGGCTGTCGCTTTACAAACACACCTGCAACTGGACTGGTGGGGGCCTTCAAAGTGGCTGAAATGTTCCAATGTGATTCTTAACCTTCCTCATTGGCAATTAAAATTTCTTTGTAAGAGGCATCCTTGCTGATGTCATGAATACTCAGAGGCTAAACAAATAAAAGGCTGTCTCCATAGCGATGGGGGGTCGGTTTGTGGTTTCCCTAGTTACAGTACTCAGTGATAACCATCTGGGGTTCCTCCCTGGCAGAAGGGAGAGGGAGTGAGAAGCTGGAAGGACGAAATGTGCTTTTGTTAATAAGCCTGAAAGTTATCTCCCATATCTCTGTGTTTTACTTCTTTTTAAATCAACCAGCACAAACTGTAGTGAGTTTTAACATTTTTTCACCCCCATGGGCATTTTGGAAATTTTTCCTTTGGACTCTAGGGGTAAATTATTCCAGCTGTGAGAATATGACCCATAAGCACAGCAGAAGAGTATTTCTTCCGATACTGAAGTGGCTGCAGGCATCGGAGCCCAGGTGGGACACTGGTTTTCATTCAAATATGGGATGGTAAGCAGTACTACTCTGGTCTGAAGTCCAGGGTGTCCCCCAAACAGTGAGCCTGCATCACAGGAGGGCAGGGACGGCCTCCTAAGACCTTGAAAGATCTTTGTTTCCCTTTAAAAAAAATCCCATGGATCTCTCATGTAGAAATTTAAGACTTCCTTGAATTTAGTCACATTTCCAATTCTCAACATGTGCTACCCATTTTTTTTTTTTCCGGTACGCGGGCCTCTCGCTGCTGTGGCCTCTCCCGTTGCGGAACACAGGCTCCGGACGCGCAGGCTCAGCGGCCATGGCTCACGGGCCCAGCCGCTCCACGGCATGTGGGATCCTCCCGGACCGGGGCACGAACCCGTGTCCCCTGCATCGGCAGGCGGACTCTCAACCACTGCGCCACCAGGGAAGCCCTGCCACCCATTTTTTATGAAATGGAAGACGAGGGCTCCTGTAAATTTCTGGCCATGTGATTGATACGATTCATATCTGCCCCAGTGGGCCTGGAGGGCAGAACATGGGGTCAAAGAAGATTATTCTGGAGTCTTAAGGTTCTGGGCTTGCTTGGGACTTGCCACTCCTTTCTTCTGTCCTATTTCTTTCTTTTGGAATGGGACCATCTATCTGGCCTATACCTGTCCCACCATTGTGTTTTGGAAGCACATATATATTTGATTTCATAGGTTCACAGCTTTTGTCTCAGAATGAATCATACCTTGAGTCCCACCCGTGTCTGATTTAGGGGATATTTAGATGAGACTTTGGACTTGAGACTTTTAAGTTGAGGCTGGACCAAGTGTGGGTCTATTGGTATGGAATAAATGTATTTAGCACGTGAGAAGGACATGAATTTGGAGGGGATCAGGGGCAGAATACTATAGACTGAATGTCTGTATCTTCCCCAAATTCAGATGTTGAAGCCTATCCCCCAAAGTGAGTAGGTCATGAAGGCAGAGCCCTCATGAATGGGATTAATGTCCTTATAAAAGAGGCCCTAAAAAACGGGTTCCCGGGCTTCCCTGATGGTGCAGCGGTTGAGAGTCCGCCTGCCGATGCAGGGGACACGGGTTCGTGCCCCGGTCCGGGAAGATCCCACATGCCGCGGAGCGGCTAGGCCTGTGAGTCATGGCCGCTGAGCCTGCGCGTCCGGAGCCTGTGCTCCGCAACGGGAGAGGCCACAACGGTGAGAGGCCCACGTACCGCAAAAAAAAAAAAAAAAAAAAAAGGGCTCCCTTGCCCCTTCCATCATAGCAAAAAGACAGCTGTTTAGGAAGCAGGCCCTCAGCACACACAGAATCTGCCGGCACCTTGATCTTGGATGTCCTAGCCTCCAGAACTGTGAGAAACACACTTCTGCTGTTTGTAAGCCACCCAGTTTATGGTATTTTGCTACTGCAGCCTGAACAGACTATGCACCATCCATGCCCCCAAGTCTCAGTTTCTTTGTCTGTAAAATGGAGATAATAACATTTAGCCTGAAAAGAAGTTTTGAGTATGAAAGTTATGAAATGTATGCACTCTGAAAATGTATTTGTGGCCTTGCTTAATTTTCTTTGCTTTGAAATAAATAATATTAAATATAAGAATTCGTCTTACCTAATCTCAAAGGGCTCTTTCAGCTCTCAAGTTATGGGGCCTGAGGTCAATTTCTGATGAGATTTTTAAGAGAAAGTTCTTGCTCATCTTACTCACATCCTGCTGTGATTTGAGCTTATCCTTTTATCCCTTCTTCCTGCATCCCAGACCAAAGAATCTATTATTGAGATATTCAATATATTCTTTCTGGACTGAGGGCAGCAGTTCAGACTCACGTGCTTTTTGCACTTCTCCAGCTGATATGAGATTGAAAGACAAGAAGCCATCAAAACCCTGTACGGAAGACAATACAAATTTTTCTCTTACCAGGACAATGATATCCGTACAGGCCCATATTTATAACTCCCGTAGGAGCGAACCACTAAGAAGGGTAATTACAAAATTTAACCCCATTTCTTCGTGGCCATTTGCAATTAATAACCAATCAAGTAATGTATTGAGCACCTAAACTGATCAAATGGCACACCATCATCTATAGTATATGATTTCTTCATCTTAACATGGCTTAATCTGTACATAAACCTTGAACAACTCCCTGCGGCCTTACGCTGTAACTGTCACAACATCGCAACCACGGTAACCCCTGCACGCAGTACCTACTCACGTTTAGTAGGCATTAAGTATTGAGCTGAACATCTTCAATATCTTCTCTCAGTTGGGTCTCACAATAACACCACCCCTATTTTACAGAAAAGGCAAGTGAGGCATTCAAGAGTTTCATCTCTAAGCTCGGCTTTGGACCCAGATCTGTCTACACCCATAATGACTGCAGGTGATGCTGTTTCTCTGTAAATGGCCCAGACTCCTTAGTATGGCATTGTTCACCCTCGCTGTGCACCAGGGGAGAGTATCACGTACTCACTTTTGCTGGTCCTTTCCCCCTCCTCCGTTTGGGGAATCCCTTCCCCTCCATCAAGGCCCTCCTCAGAGGCCACATCCTCTATGAAACCTTCCTCTGCAAACTCAGGCAAAATGAACCACTCTCTCCAAAACCTCCTGACCCTTTGGTCATCCTTCCATTAAAGCACTTATTTCACAGCAGTAGGACTAGCTGTAAACACAGGAGGAAACCACGGTTCAGAGAGGTTATGTAGCATTTTCAAGGCAACTCAGCTAATAGATCGGAGAGTCAGGTTCACACCTGTCATCCTGATCCGGGAAACTTAGGTCTCACCCTCCATGCTATCCCACTTCTCCCCGACTTTCAAAGTGCAAGGATGGGGAGCCTATAAAGTGACTGTGTGGACTTAACTCATTCATATTTGGATAGAAAGAGGCTGGTGAGAAAAGTCAAGGTTTGGTCTTGGCATATGTCACGGGGACCCAGTTGCTGTCATTGGCCTGCAAGCATTCTGACGGAGAAGATGGGACGTGAGGGCACTGCAGTCAATAGGGTCCCTTCACCTCCCCTGTGTGTCTCTGAATTAGATTCCCTGGGAGCCCTAGGCCACTTGACTTTTAGGATCATTGGAGAAACCAGGCTGATTTTAGCTCCAGTTTCTGGGGATAATGGGAAGGGATCTACACCCTAAAGAGATGCTACAATTCCAGGTCACCTATTGGGACTGATGGGCTGTCTCCTGACCAGGTTGGGACAGCTTAGTGCTTCTTGAGCAGGGGTGAGGCACATCCAGGGAAATGGCTCTCCCTGCTCCAGGCAAGTGGCAAATTGCACAGATTTTAATCAGTCTTTCCTGGGCCTGGCCTTCCCTAGTGTCACACAGGCTTGTCTTCTAAAGGTGTACAAGCCGTGGGTCCTGAACAACTGGGTAGCCCTCACCAGGTCATGTACTCAGATGTACGGGGTCAGTGGCCATTAGCGAGGTGTCACTCAAAGGTATCTTTGTGGCAGCAGAAGCCAATTAAAATGTGTCTTGTAAGCTCAGTGTAAGGGGATATCAAGGTCTTCCTGTAATTAACTGCTGAAAAAAGGGGCATCAAAACTCAGCAACGTGGGCAGTGCTGATAACTATATTCAATTCAGCTAATGCACAGAACTGAAATACTCTAGGAAAAGGCCAGCTTCTTTTCCTTTGCTATGACTTGTAATGAATAATGGATGTCTGCACTCATTGGCAACAGGAGAGCAGGGGCAGGATCTGTCTTGTTCACGACTGCTCCTGCCTCACAGCACCTGGCACATAGGAAGTGCTTGGTGCAAAACCCTAGGGGGTCACAGTGAGGTACTGCTTTACACCCACTAGGATGGCTATGCTCAAAAAGATGGAGAGCAAGTGCTGGCAAGGATGTGGAGAAATTGGGACCCTCCTACATGGCTGGAGGGAATGTAAAATGGTGCAGCCACTCTGAATGACAGTTTGATGGTTTCTCAAAAAGTTAAACACAGAATTACCCGATGACCCAGCAATTCCACTCCCTAAGGATATACTTAAAAGAACTGAAAACAGGCGTTCAAACAAAAACTTGTACACAAATGTTCACAGCACTATTCACAATAGCCAAAGGCAGAAACAACCCAAATGTCAGCCAATGAATGAACGGATAAACAAAATGTGGTATATCCATACAACGGAGTATCATTCAGTCATAAAAAAGGAACAAAATCCTGATACATGCTACAACATGGATGAACCTTGAAAACATCATGCTAAGTAAAAGGGCCAGACAAGAAAGGGCACATATTGTATGATTCCATTTATGTGACATAATCCAGAACAGGTAACGTAGAGAAACAGAAAACACATTAACAGTTGTTGGGGACTGGGGTGAGGGGGAGAATGGGGAGTGGCTGCTTAATGGGTATAGGGTTTCCTTTTGGGGGGATGAAAATGTTTTAGATCAGAATGATGGTTGAACAACACTGTGAACGTACTAAATGCCACTGAACTGCATACTTAAAAACGGCGAGTTCTACGTTATGTGAATTTTACCTTAAAAAAATTTAAAAAGAGGAGCTTTATGAGAGCATCACATCGTGAGAGCAATTTTCCTGTGACAACGTCACAGAGAAAGGCAGGGAAACCTAGGGCAGATCTTATACTAGGCACAATCAGACAATAAACCCAGTCTGGTCTGGTGTGCAAAAAAATGTCTCGGCATTTGAAGAGCAATGAGAATGATGGAGAGAAACAAGAGGGATGGGGGAATTATTTACAGCAAATTTTAAAACTCTTTCTCCTAGCTGGCTTTGGGGACACTACCAGTCACTTTACACTTCAGAAAAAATAAAATTGGTTGAAGCAAAGGAATGAGGATGGTAAACTTGATGGAAGGGGGTAAAATCACCTGCTCGATTCCTAAGGCAAATATAAAACGTTGGGGGATTAGCCACTATTTTGTATTTTCTACACCACTGCTCTCTCCTCTTCATTGGTACCCAGCACAGATAACTCAGTAGATTGTGTTTGCATTTCAGCAGCTGAGTTCCTCATTTTCTTTTTGCCTGTCCTCAGATTGCTTCTTTGGCTTCCCTCTCTGAGAAGGCTGGAAAGGAGGCCTTGGCTTACCCTCATGGCAGCAAGAGAAGCATCTCTGACCAGAAATCTTTCCCTGCCCGGGCTTCTGGTATGGGTGGGCTATGGGAGCAAGGTTTCAGGGGAGGAGATGAGGATGGAGGCCAGGTGAAAATGGTGAGTCATTTCCCTGACTGCTTGGCTCCGAATTCCCACAGGACTCTGGGGCAACCACAATGGTCTCACTGAGCTGAATAAATCCAAAAAAGTTGGATCAGAAAGAAGAGGCCAGAAAAAGAAAGGAGAGAAAGGGCTGGAAGCCAGAGAGGCCCCTCTGAGATGGTTCCCACCTGGGTACTTAGGTGAGGGCCAGTTTAACCAATAAGCTTCCACGTCTGGAGCTATTGTTTCTGGCTTTCTGTTGTGGCTACTGCTATTAAAGATGGCCATATCCAGCCTGAAGGAGGTTTCTAATTTCTCTCCTGATTCCAGAAAAAGAAATAAGAACTGAGGATAAGAAACACTACACTAGGGGAAAAAGAAAAACAGAGATTCTCTTTTTCTCATTTGCCAGTAGTAGGGTTTTATCTAAGATTCTGTGGTTTCGTGGGGAAAATAAAAACAATTTGCTCAGGAAGCAGATGACAAGGATCTTTGACCTTGCCGGGTCATGGTCTAACTTCCATGGGCTAAAATTTCCCTATCAGTCAGACAAAGGGGTGAAATAGATTTCTACGCATCTCTCCCGAGCAGACATTCAGGGCTTCAAAATATTAATCCAGCCCCTGAATCCTCATATGAAGATCTCCTCATTTTGTGGTTACAAGGTACTATCCAAGGAGTGAGATTCTATTTTAGTGCAGTACGTTGAGAATGTAAATATGAGTTTCCTCTTGTCTGGAACAGTTAAGACAGGAAACATCCAAGCATTGGAGGTCTGAACAGTAGGTTGGAAAAAAATACAAGTATGAATGAAATGTGGTAAACTGCTCCACGGGAACCCACCAAGCTCAGGTGTCCTCACCAGTGCCTATGGAGTGGAGATTCATGGAGCATGTGGTAGATAGGACAAGTCCAGCTCTCTCAAGTTTCTGGATGCTTCTGGGGTTAGAAATAAGGGGGTAGGCTGTTGCAGCTCCTTCTACCTCATCTCCTTGAAATGTCCTCTTCTCCTGGTCAGAAACAGCATGTCTCAGAAACAGTCTTTCCTCCCATTAGTCACAGAGTTGACAGTTTTTTTTTTGTTAACATCTTTATTGGAGTACAATTGCTTTACCATGGTGTGTTAGTTTCTGCTTTACGACAAAGTGAATCAGCTCTACATATCAGAGATGACTTTTGAGAAGCACTGAATAATTTTTACAGTGGTATCCGAAAGCAATACCACTGTAAAAAATGGAGATCCCACATCTAATGGGGGTCTGAAAAAATGGGGAACACAGCCTCTGAAGGCAGAAGGGGAGAAAGCCATCCCGGGTGATACCCTCAAGTTGAGTGATTTACCAAGAAGCTGCTGGGAGGTGCCAGGGCAGAGAATCAGTCTTCCAGGATTTTCCCAAGATTTGCCACTAAAGTATGTAAAAAATGGGAAGCCTCACCCCCAGAAATGATCTTGGGACTGGCACTGCTTTTTCTGGCAAGTTCACCCTATTTTTACATCCCAGCTAAATGTCAGTTCCCTCACAACCCTTGGAAGTTGGACCTGAGGGGGGAAATGCATATTTCCACGTCAGAGTCCTATTTTTCTCAGCCATTCAAACTTCAGCTATGGAGTGTGCTGGCCTCTGTGCACAAAGTCCCCAAAGCAGCCTCCCTCACTCGTTGGGCGCCCAGAGCTCTCTCAGCCTCCTCAGCTGTTGCTGGTCTTCGGAGGCCTGAGCCCGACGGGTACAAATGCATGAGCTTGTGTCTTCTTATGTTCCCTCAAGTTCTCTAATTCGTTTTTTTCCTTAGGAAATTCCTTTTTGAATTCACCACCCAAGGTTTCAATTTCCCATCCTAGGTTCTTCACATCCTTTCCTGGACACCCACATCCTCAGCAGAGGACACAGCACATTTATATCCCAGTACACTTTGGTTCCTTTGCTCCCAGCCAGACTGGACGCAGGGGGTTCAGGATTCACGTGGGAATTGTGGAATGGGGTGACCGCTGTCATGAACCAGCCTTCTGTAAACAGACGGCAAATGAAGCTTGGGGTGGGATAAACCCAGTGATCCTGCCACAATGAGGGAAGCCATCTCTCAGGATTTGAAAACGGAAAAGTTGAACCCATCCGATCAGAGGAAAGGGATGGATAGTCAGAGCTAACATTTCCTTTGTCTGTGATGGATAGCCACTTTGGAACTATTTCCTATCCTGATTTTTCCTTCGGTCAGCACCGCAGGGGAAACAGGGGGTGGAGGGACGGTGTCTGTTTCGGTCATGATGTTCTATACAAACTCCTCCAAGAAGGGTGCAGTACTAGAACTGTGTCTGTACAAAAGGTTTGCATTAACTGTAATGAAGCAAATGACAAAATCAATAAAGCGAGAATTGTGTGGCTGTCATAAAGATGATGTAAATCCAGGGTTCACGATGGTTATGAAGCTATTTAGAATTGTAATTAAAACCAGTACCATTTTTTTCAAGATAAAAGCCCCTCTGACAACCATACATGCAAGCTACGGGAAATTTTCAACAAATATATTCAAAATTAATGTATAGCACAAAGATGGCATAAATTAACGGAGGATAATCCATAAGCCCAGGCTTCAGAATGTAAGAGCACTGAGTAAGGAGATTTTGATTTCGTGTTTGGTTTTCAAGTGATGTGGTTTTCAATTTTAATCAAGTTAAAGCTTGGCAGAGCACTCAGAGACTCTGAATGAATGGCATATTTCTGACAACTACTCTTCAATGAGACTGAAAATGCTGTCTCTGTGTTTGCACAACTTGAGATCTGACGGCATTTGCCACTTTATGCATCCCACGTATTTTAGAAAAGAATCTAGCGGTGTGTGTGTGTGTGTGTGTGTGTGTGTGTGTGTGTGTGTGTGTAGGAGAAGATGACCTTTTTGTTTCATTCAGGAGTGGGGATGGGATGAGGTGGGGAAGAAAGCGGGTGGGATGTCCAGTCTTCCAGTCCTAATGAGCTATCATCCTTGGACTTTCTTTCTGAGCCCTGATTGTAAACGGTAACACTGAGGTATCTTGGGAAACATTATGTCCCTACCTACCTATCCATCCACCTAACTTTAGAGCATCACTGTTTACTTTCAGATCGTGAGCAAGATCCCCTATTATGGCCTTCAGTGCTGCTGAAGGAGATGCCAGCCGTCTGGGTGATTATAACTGTAGAGTCATAGAATCTCAGTATTGGGAGCAATCTCAGATATCAACAGGTCCAAGTCCATCATTTTTAACAGAAGAGGAAAGTGAGGATCAGAGAGAGGAAGAGTTACTTAAAATCTTAAGATAGCATTTGGCAGTATACCCAGGACTTGATCAAGAACACCTCAGGTCACAGTATTTGCAGCAGGAACAGTGACGTACGATATGCCAGTGAAAAAAATAAGACAGTAAGTGATGATTATATTGTATTGCCAACTCTGAAATGCCACTAGAATTCAGAGATGCTTGATTCTTTCAATCCGTTTGGGGCTTCAAGTATGGTGAGGAGATGGTTGGGGAAGGTAGTAAGTAGGAATTGAGGAATCCCAGCGATTTAGGGGTATATTCACGTTTTTTTCTTTTCCTCATTTCTTGATGGCTTGACATCTTAGGGGATCTTGCTGACTAGGGAGAGACTGCCACTCCTAGAGCTAGTTAATTCCTTGAGATAGTAAGCAATTTATCAGTGAGCCCATCTTTCTTATACAAACAAACCAATCCTGAGTCCCTACCCCCAAGCACCCCCTTTACCTAACTCTCACACACGGAGCAAATATTTTCCCTCCCTACATCACCCCAGGGCCAGGTACCAGACCACTACAAACAGCCTCTGTCCCCCAAGGCCCACTGGAATTATTCAGACTGGCCAGTCCCAAGCTGTTTCCTGAGCCCTGCCTTGTCTTTCCCAAGGAAACCGCAATACAGGCCGCGGTCTACGCCTTCCTTCCCTCTTGCTTCTGTCTCCTGACCCTGGTGCTTCCCTTGGTGGCCCCGCATGGCATGGTGTGCCTCACATTTCTAGGAGAACTCTGAGGAATGATGAACTTTTCTTTTAATGGCATTCACCTCCCTGTGTTATCGCTCAGTCACCTTTATAAATTAAGCCCTGGACGTAGGACAAAGGGACCCAGGTTTAGGTCACAACTCCTGCCCACTGTCTGAACGATCCTGGACAAGTTCAATCACCACGTTTTTAAAAACAGAAGTGTGGACTGTATTTTCTTCAAGTCCTCTCTAGCTTGATAAGTCTATGACTTTAAGTAGAGTGACCTGAATTCTAAGTCCTCTGCTCAACTGGCAGCGAGGCAGGCTGCAGTACAGGAGCGGCAATGCTGGCCAAACCACTTAGTACAAAAGCACAGCTCTCACTTGTCTCAGTAGTAAAATGGGCAAAGAAAGGAATTCATTTCAGGAAATCTAATTGCATTAAGGAGCTGATTCCAGAAAACGGTCTTGGATTGATAGTCTACTGAGATGCCTCGTCTCCTGCGATGAACAATCCAGCAGAGAAGATGTGCACATCCATGACTCGATTATACTGGTTGACAGCAGGTTCCCCAAACTGCACAAGGACCATCTTAGTTGCCAGAAAGGTGCGGATCTGGGAGGCAGTTTCATAATGGACCCCAAAGAAAGCTGAATGCCAGACCTCACTTTAAAATGGCCCAAGACATGTAAAGAGGCTCTGGGAAGGTTTGATTCAAATCATTCAACCTCTGGGACACACAATAAGAAAGCCCCTCAAAATTCAAAGCAGGAAGCCTTAGCTTGGGGTTGTTGTGTACAGGGCAAAGATGGGCCTTTTTTTTTTTTTTTTTTTAAACAGTAGCAGCTGGAGCTGCAGAGAGAGCATCACTTAACGGGCTACAGGAGATGTAACTAGGAGAGATGGACCTTCTCTTTTGAGGGAAAACAACACAGGACCATTGCTAAAGCAGAGTTCAAGTTTAGAATCTTGGCTTTGTGGTCTACGTGTTTTCCCTGTAGCTGAGTAAGGCTGACACGGGACGAAAGGAATCCCTTGGGATATTTAAAATAAGGCATGGGCAGTAAAGCCAGGTTAAAGGGAATGGGGGCAAGGAGATTCTGCTTAAGGGAATCTTTGGAAAACCCCTTTTGTTTGAACCCCTGTGAAATGTCTTCAGTTCTGAGTGCAGAAAACTCCAGAAACTGGTTACAGTTAATTGGGGTTTTACTGCCTGGTGGGGTCCTCTTACTCTATTATTCTGGGCTGAATCACCAGCACCCAGCCACACCCTCCTCTGCATTCATTTCTGCCTTGTCTATAACTCCTAAAGTTCACTGAAGAGAAAGCTGGGTTTTATCTTCTTCATTGTCTGGCTTGGGTAACAACGTGCGCTGGGAATGAAGGAAAAGAATGCCACGCATGGAACACCCATGGTATGAGACCCAAAGTGTTCAAAAGCCCAAATTAGATGCAGTCTGTTCACAGCACCACAAAGTCTGATTCGCTTGACAACTGAAAAATGACTCAATATTTGTATCTTCCCAATGAATCGATGCATTGGTTGCTTTCAGTGACCACACAGAGCACACTGTGAATTTGGCTGTGGAGTCTTATTTTAGAAAGACTCAAGCAAACATTTGCAGGTTTGTGAGTTGAATGTGCTTAAGTAGACAAAAGCGATATTCAGCCGGTGATCTAATTGACATTTTACTC
Organism: Neophocaena asiaeorientalis asiaeorientalis; assembly: GCF_003031525.2. Classification (NCBI taxonomy): domain Eukaryota; kingdom Metazoa; phylum Chordata; class Mammalia; order Artiodactyla; family Phocoenidae; genus Neophocaena; species Neophocaena asiaeorientalis. The sequence goes on along the minus strand of NW_020173979.1, from coordinate 6,091,089 downwards.
GGGCAAGAGAGCTGAGGCCAGCCCAACGGCAGGCAAATTCATTTTCCAAAGGTCATGGGGTTGGCTGCTGGTGATTCGTTGTTGAAAGATATCTCACAGTTGGTCAAGGCCACAATCAGAGATGCCCGTGGAATACAAATAATTCCCCTTATTCAAATCTGGCAGCCAGGACCACAGGTCAATGTGGTTGCACTTATGCAAATGGTAATCATCACAGTTTCCAGTTGAGGAGGGTCAGGGGTGACAGAGGCAGGCAGCCTGGGGCTTGGCCGGCTCTAGAGTCTTGTGAGTTCTTGCTTGGAAAAGCACTCTCTGGTATCTCGTCCCAGAGAATCAAGTGAAACGGGAGTGTTCCCATTCTTTGGGCTGAGATCAGGTGGATTTCTTTAACTCACAGAGAAAGTTAAAATATTTAATATATGCACATGGTAAAGGAAAGTTCAGAGAGCCTCAGAGTCCAAAGTGAAAAACAACACCCTCTCCTGCCCCGTCCCTCTAGTTCTGCACTTTGCTTCTCCAGCAGCAACCGGTTTTAGAATTTTCTATAAATTTGTCCACAGATATTTCACATATCTAAAAGCCTATGAGAACAAATACAAGCATACTGTCTTAAAAGCACAAATGGTAAAAAACTGCACTGACCTTCCTGCCTTTTGGGTTCTCATTTATCAGCTTTGGATGCTGTTCTGTATCATCTATAAAGATCAGTCTCCAAGAGATGAATGGATAAAGATGTGGTATATGTATATATCTATAGCTATATCTATCTATCTATCTATCTATACACAGTGGAATATTACTCAGCCATAAAAAAGAATGAAAGAATGCCATTTGCAGCAACACAGGTGGACCTAGAGATTATCATACTAAGTGAAGTAAGTCAGACAAATACCATATGATATCACTTATATGTAGAATCTAAAAAAATGACATAAATGAACTTATTTACAAAACAGAAATAGACTCACAGACATAGAAAAACAAACCTATGGTCACCAAAGGGGAGGGATAAATTAGGAATTTGAGATTAACAGATACACACTACTATATATAAAATAGATAAACAACCAGGACCAACTTATAGCATAGGGAACTATATTCAATATCTTTTTTTTTTCTGTTACTATACTGGACTTTATTAGTAACACAGATGAACTAGCGTGAACTAATGTCTAAGTGTGCAGTCTCTGTTAGGATTTTGCAGTTCCATATCTTGTAATAACCAATAATGGAAAAGAATCTGAAAAAGAATATATATGTGTGTGTGTGTGTGTATTTTGTGTGTGTGTATATACACACACACACGTATATACACACACATACACACATAAAACTGAATCACTTTGCTGTATACCTGAAACATTGTAAATAAACTATACTTCGATAAAAAGATTAAAAATTCATTTCCTAAATTACAGTAGCACTTTTTAAGTGCTCAATATGGCTATATGTGGCTAGTGGCTCCCATTATTTTGTGCTAATACAGAACATTTCTATTATTGCAGAAAGCTCCACTGAAGAACGTTAGTCTAGAGAATCACAAAGAAAGAACACTGGAAACATTAGATTAAATCAACCCTGAAGCTTGCCCTACCTCTGGACTTCCAGATGTGTGAACCAATAAATGCCGTTGTTGTTTAAGCCAGTTTGAACTCGGCTTTCAATTCCCTTCAGCTGGAAGTATCCTAGCTGATTAGACAATTAAGCTGTTTAAATATTAAAAATTAAGATATTTTGTGCAACAAATACAAACTGTGATTCTCTCATGTGACAGCTCCCATCATTTTGCCTGGCCCTTCAGTAAGCACTAAAAGTTTTGGCCAATTAATAAAGGAATAATTAAGTAAATTTTTAAAAAATCAGTCTCATTGCTCTTAACCGTAATAGTCCAGTGAATGACATACCATGATTCACTTAACTAGTGTCCTACTGATGGGCTTTTAGGTGGCTCCCAAGACATTTTTTCTACAAATGATGCTGACATATACATCTTTTGGAGACTTGTATAAGTTTACCTTTTAAAATAAATTCATAAAAGTTAAACGGATGAATTGAGGAGTATGTGTGTTTTTTATTTTAATAGCTGCTGGCAGACTGCTAGTTAAGAGGGTTATACCAAGTGACATTCTCACCGTTAGTGTAAAATACTGCCCCACACCTTTGCCAATTCAGTGTCTCATGAACTCCTAGCAAGCACTCAAGAAAAGAAATCTCTCTAATCACACCTAAATTTCATGGGAAGAAGTTGGATGCATGGTCCTGGCATCAAGACGGCTGTGGCTTAAATATACTGATTAAGGCTTTCTTTCCTACCTTACGTGAGCTTTCTAAAACAATGGGACATAGGGCAGGTTTTTCCTACCCTGGTATTTGTTGTTGATGTTTTTAAGTAATGTATGTTCATTGCAGAAATATTAAAAAACAGGCAAAGTTAAGAAAATAAAACCACTCAGGTATTTACTCAAGAGAAATGAAAACATAAATGAAGGTTCATGCAGCTTTATTCACAATAACCAAAACTTGGAAACAATTCAAGTGCCCATCAACAGCAGAATGGATAAACGTACTATCATATATCCATACAGTGGAGTATTACGTAGCAATCAAAACTGATAGACAATACATAAGGTGAATTTCAAAATATTATGCCGAGTGAAAGAAGCTGGATACACAACATACTGTATGAGTCCATTTATACGAACTAGTTGTAGAGAGAAAACTATACAGAGTGACAGAAAGCCGATTGGTGGCTGCTGAGGGTTGAGGTTGGGGAGAGGGGATTGACTCTACAGAGATATAAAGCACATTCTGAGTGGTGATGACATTATGATATACTTGTAAAACTGCACTGAACTGTAGAGTCAAAATGGGTGCATTTTTTGTTAGTACTTTTTTAAATTGAAGCATAGTTGATCTACATATTAAAATTTTTTATACACATTTTAAAGGTTACTTCCCATTTACAGTTATTACAAAAGATTGGCTATATTCCTCGTGTTGCATAATACATCCTTGAGCCTATTTTACATCCAACAGTTTGTACTTTCCACTCTTCCACCTCTGTATTGCCCCTCCCCCTGATCTCCCCACTGGTAACCACTAGTTTGTTCCCTAATTAGTGTTTTCATTTTCTTTGGATATATACCCAGGAGTGGCATTGCTGGGTCATATGGTAGTTCTATTTTTAGCTTTTTGGGAAACCTCCATACTGTTTTCCACAATGGCTGCACCAATTTACAATTTCCACCAACAACGTACAAGGGTTCCCTTTTCTCCACATCCTCACCAACATTTGCTATTTGTGTTCTTTTTGATGGTAGCCTAAAACGGGTGCATTTTATGGTAGGTAGGTTATACCTTGATAAAATAGCATCTTGGTTTATGTGCTTCGGACTTTATTTCCCGTGCAAATATATACGTATATAAAACTATAATCACACTTTTAAATGTACGTCCCATTTTATTTTTTTCATTAAATGGGGACATATATGGCTCGGTAATTTGATTTTAAAAAGTCTTGATGACATATTGGCTAGATTCTTTCATTTCTCATCTCAGACAGAAACAGTGGTCAGCTTCACCATCCCGCCCACCGCAGCCTTAGGTAGAAAATCATCCTGGTAGAGTAACCAAGTTTGAGGAAGCACTATGAATTTCAACGTCTCTTGTTTTAGATGCCTTTCTCTTTCTGCCTACACTGTGCGTGGACTAAACTGGCCTCAGGCAGATGGCAACCCTCTCACTGCTCTGCCGCGGTCGTGTTTTACAGTACAGTGTAGTCAGCAGAAACGGAAAGCTGGGCCAGACTCATCCACAGCTGGTAGGGCACTCACAGGGAGAAACCCAAAAATGCTCCAAAGAAAACCAGAGATCCTCCGCCCTCCACTATTTGGGGAAACAAAAGCCTCAAAGGAACTGAAAGGGAGGCTTTGTTCTCTGGATTTGCTCCAGAGGAGGCCCTCCCACGTTCTGCAACTCACCCTCCAATGCACCCTTAGGACAGGGGACCTCCTCCACTGACAGCCTTCCAAGGGGTTGACAAATTAAGAGCGACAAAGGCTGGGGCGTTAGGCATAAAGGGAGTCAATGCTAGTCACAACCGCCGCCTCTCTCATCCCCAAAGGCACAAAGGGAAAGTCCAACATCACAACAGACACCTGCCTAGCATCGTGTGTGGGTAGGT
>NW_020173979.1:6074825-6086748 GCF_003031525.2 Neophocaena asiaeorientalis asiaeorientalis | reverse complement strand
CCCACCCAACCTTTAATCCTCCAGGCTTTTAACCCTCATTTTAATTCTGGATGGATTTCCCACTATTGTTTTAAGAACAGTTAACAGTTTGAGTCAGATTAACATAGGTTCAGATTTCAGCTCTGCTGTGTGATCTCGGCAAACTACCTAACCTTGCTGAGTGCACATTTCTTCATCTTGAAGAGAGGGATAATCTCACCAACCCCATTGGGTTGTTATAACAATTAAATGAAATAATAATAATCAACATTTAAAGTGCTTGCTCTGTGTCAGTGCTAACTGCTTTATAAACATTGTCTGATTGAGGTACTACCTTTAGTCTCCATGGAAAACAAAACAAAACAGAACACAAGCTTGAGAAGTCGGCCACTTACTCAAGACCAGCAGGGAGGGCTGGGACTCAAACCCAGATTTCTCTCACTTTGGTGCTAAATCCTTATTCAGCATGTCAGTGGCCCTCAAACATTATAGAATCAGCTGAAGAGTGGATTAAAGATTTAGATTCCTCGGTCTTGACCCAAAATTATGATTCGTTCAGTCATTAACAGGGCTCGGGAATCTGCATTCTTAATAAGGTCCAGGAGATTTAGAAGCAGGTGGTTTTCAAGCCACATCTGGAAACATGGAACATGGCTATAATGAAACCGTGTAATTATTATTTTACTATTATTACTTAAAAAAAACAAAAGGAGAGACATTCTATGGTGGGTCAGGGATAAAGGAAGGAAGGGGACTATAGGATTTGTGAGCTCTGGTCATGTCTCCAAGAACTGGCGATCAATGACAGGGTTGAGATAGTGCGGGCGACGTTGGGGGCACAGAGATAGATGTGCATGAATCGAGTAAACAGTCTATCTAAATAAATAACCGCGACTCAAGCTAAAGAATGTGCCAGTCCGAGGGGATGTGGAGGCTTTGGGATGCTTCAGTGAAGATGACCGCTGGGATGTGACTCTGAAAGAAGCAGAGCAAAGGCATCCACTTCAGGAATGGGTCAGGGCCATACCCTGATGCAGCAAACCCACGTCCCGGCAGAGTATTTGGCCTCAAAACACTATGGGATGTGGTTGAAGGGGAAGTTCAAGTTAGAGTCAGCAGTCTGCTTAGCGCAGTTAGCCACGATCCACATGATACCCTTTTAGGAGCTTATGCCCCCCAATTTGTCCCTCTCCAGCCATCTTAATTGTCACCACTAGAGTCACTCTTTCAGGGCTCCTGGAGACAGATGGATTTTAACTGGTTTAAGAAATTACGGCACTACGACCTGCCGACCCATTAGCAAGGATCAGGTTATTGAAACATGGGGCTTCGGGACAAACTACCGGAACCTTTTGCTCACTTCCTATCCTGTGGCGGGCTCACCCAGGGAGGGGGAGGCACCTTCAGCTTGTGGTTGAATCTGACCCACAGATGGTGTGAACTGCCCTGAACAGTGGGGACGCCCAGCGTGTAAAAAGATTTTGCGTTAGATTCCAACGTTTCAAAATCAGATGGTTTCACACAGAAATCTAAATTTCTTGCTTCTTTCAGAAAAATGAAAAACAATTGTTAAACCTGGGCCCGTATGCATCCGCTGGAGCCAACCAGCAGCGATGCTTAGATGGAGCCCACGGTCTCCAGTCAGTGAGTTCCCACTACCTCCTGCTACCCTTTACGAAGCACTCAGGCTGAGTCCAACTGTCATTTGTCAACTCATGGGATACAAGTTTATAATCCCTTATTGAAGGGTTTATCTTCAACATACTGGATCAGAGAAAATCTCCAAGACCACCAAATCAACCCCCCAAACCCTCCCTTCTCTTCCAACCCTGCAGGCCAATAGCACAACTGTGAGATAATCTCTTTTCGCGTCTGTGAAGGTGGAAAGATGTGTGGGGTTAGGGTACAGACTATTAATATTTATTGAGCATCTGCTTTGTGCTGAGCTCTAGGTCTCTTCCACTTACCAGCTCATTTAACTTTTACATGAAAATGTATGGCTTGGTTAAGGGTTAATCATCTTCATTTGATTGAGAAGGAGATGGGGGCCCAGGGAGCCGCAGCAGTACCCAACCAGCAAAGCAGAGAGAAGAAACCCCAGCTCTTGTACTGGAGACTGGGGATCTTTCCAGGGGAAGTGGTGGGTTGCTAATCTTTTCTTTAAGATGGCTCTGCACAGCAATGGGATCCTCTGGAAGCTTGTACGACTAGTGAAGCAGGCCTGCTGGGGACAGGAGAGCACACGCCATATCTAAGAGGGAAGCTGCAATTCAGCTCCAGTCTGTCGTTGCCAGGCAGGACTGAGCATTGTATGATTTTTCCAGAGAAGCTGGAAATCCAGATTTTTCAAGCAAAATGTACAAAGAGGAAATAAAACCTATCTGGAAGTGGGATTTGGTCCACGGTTTTTGATCTTCATGAAATGCTTTTCTAAGCGTAGGCAGTATTGTATAGTGGTTACAGGTTCTAGATTTAAACTCTCTGGGTTCAAATCCCAGCTCGGCCACTTATTATTAGCATGTGACTGTGGGTAAAGCACGTCTCTGTACCTCAGGTTTATCATCTGTAAACTGGTGACGGTAATCATAAGGTTGTGATGAGGATGAAATGACATAATAGGTAGAAATGAATGACAGTGACTGATACCTGGTCAGGGCTCTATAAGAACTTATTACCGGCCAGGAAGAATGAGTGTGTGAGGCTACTACTCCTTTCTCTAGAGAATCTCAGTTTATTCTGGGGGTGGAGGTTGGGGGGTAGATAGTGTTTCGGGTAATATTGGCTTTAGAGGGATCTCAGAACAAATACTCCATCCCTGTGCCCAAGAAATGATATTGCCTCTAAGAGCAAAAAAAGAAGTGTAAACTTCCATAATCGAATGCTAATTCCCTATAAAATTTCAGAACAGCTCCTGGACTATGCACCATGTAAACCAAGCCTTATACACTGGGTACTTATTTGTTTGGCTAGGTAGTTTTCCTGGCAGACCCAGTACCTGAGAACTGATCATCGGCATTTAGAAGTAATTTAGGTTTGTACATTGTGCCTGGGGACTGGTTATAGAAAGAGCTTTAAAGGAGGGTGTTAACAATGGCAAATAATAGCTGTCGTTTTAAAAGGACACATTGTAACACACTGTGCATTTACAGAGCTGAACGCTTGTGGCAGATGACCAAGTGCTTTACTCAGGCATGGCAGGTGCCGTGCATATGGATTTGTCAGTTTCAGGACAACAGGGTGCTCTGAAACACCAGCTCCTACAAAGGACCGCACCCACCACCAGCAGTGTCCAGGCTATTTCAGGCTCTGAACACCCCCATCTGCACCCTGCACAAACGGCTTCTCTATTTACCCAGCAATTCGTTGAGGTGCGCAGGCTTCTCATTATGGTGGCATCTCTTGTTGCAGAGCGTGGGCTCTAGGCGTGTGGGCTTCAGTAGTTGTGGCACACGGGCTCAGTAGTTGTGGCTTGCGGGCTCTAGAGTGCAGGCGCACGGGCTTAGTTGCTCCGTGGCATGTGGGATCTTCCCAGACCAGGGCTCGAACCCTTGTCTCCTGCATTGGCAGGTGGATTCTTAACCACTGCGCCACCAGGGAAGCCCTATTTTTAGTTTTTTAAGGAACCTCCATACTGTTCTCCCTAGTGGTGTACCAGTTTACATTCCCACCGACAGTATAGGAGGGTTCCATTTTCTCCACACCCTCTCCAGAATTTATTGTTTGTAGATTTTTTGATGATGGCCATTCTGACCGCTGTGAGGTGATACCTCATTGTAGTTTTGATTTGCATTTCTCTAATGATTAGCGATGTTGAGCAACCTTTCATGTGTTTGTTGGTAATCTGTATATCTTCTTTGGAGAAATGTCTATTAGATCTTCTGCCCATTTTTAGATTGGGTTGTTTGTTTTTTTGATATTAAGCTGCATGAGCTGCTTGTATATTTTGGAGATTAATCCTTTGTCAGTTTCTTCATTTGCAAATATTTCCTCCCATTCTGAGGGTTGTCTTTTCGTCTTGTTTATGGTTTCATTTGCTGTGCAAAAAGTTTTAAGTTTCATTAGGTCTATTTCTTTATTTTTGTTTTTATTTCCATTTCTCTAGGAGGTGGGTCAAAAAGGATCTTGCTGTGATTTACGTCAAAGGGTGTGTTCTTCCTATGTTTTCCTCTGAGAGTTTTATAGCGTCTGGCCTTACATTTAGGTCTTTAATCCATTTTGAGTTTATTTTTGTGTATGGCGTTAGGAAGTGTTCTAATTTCATTCTTTTACATGTAGCTGTCCAGTTTTCCCAGCACCACTTATTGCCCAGCAAATAATTTTTGAGCACTGTGGCTGACCAAGTCCACCCCCCTGAGTCTGTAAGAACTCCCTTTCCCAAACCAGCCATTTCCTTGAGATGCAAAGCAGTAGATCTGGTGCAGGAAGCAGAAAGCCAAGATGGTACAGGAAAGCTGGTTGAACTCAGGCCTGCTGCAGAGATCCCTAACCAGTCCCAAGGATGTCGGAAAGATTCCAGAGGCCCTCAGCCTCATTCCAGAAAATCTCTCTCAGTCAACATCCAACTCCCTCTTTTCCTTTCTCTGAAGGTGAGCCTAGCCCAGACCTCAACCTGATATCCAAATTCCAGGCACCAAGATCTGGTGTCATTCTGATCCCTCTTTTCTGCGGTCCCTCACCAGGCCCTGGCTTCTTGATTCCGCTGCTGAGTTTTGTCTCAGTGACAAAGCTTCGCTCCTCTCTGATGTAAGGGGGTCTCAAAGAATCATCACATTAAAGAATATGAATCAACCTGAAAGACTGTCTATCTAGTTCCGGTGATTTTTTAAGCCTTTTTTTCTTTGAACATAATACTCTTTATTACACAAAATCTCATGTTGAACCTTAATGTCTAAAAGAGACAATTTAAAAGATTATCATTATTGAAAGGCTACTTTTTATTTGTGGGCTCTTGAAGGACTAGAGTTTCTCGGTATGAAACCCACTGATCATAATGTGTCAGTGACTTATTTTAAGAGACTCGGAAACTGAGACCAAGAGGTTAAGTGACAGCCTGAGGGCAGTGTTCGTATGGGTTTCCTATTGCTGCCAGAACAAATTACCCCCAATTTAGTGGTCTACAACAAACAACACGAATGTATTTTCTTAGCATTCTGGAGGTCAGAAGTTCTAGATCAGTTTCACGGGGCTAATGTTGAGGCATAAGCAGGGCTGCGTTGCTTCCGGGGGCTCTGGGGGAGAATCTGTTTCCTTGCATCCTCCAGGATAGGTGGGTCCTCATTCCCTGCACCACCTGGTCTTTTCTCCCTCTGCTGCCAGCGCACGTCTTCTTTCTTGTAAAGACCCTTCTGATTACATTGGGTGAACTGGAACAATCCAGGATAATCTATCCATCTCAAGATCCTTAATTTAATCACATCTGCAAAGTCCTTTTTGCCATGTAGTATGCATGGTCACATATTCCGGAGAATAGGATGTGCACGTCTTTGGGGGGTCAATCAGCCTATCTCAAATAGTCAGCAGTTAATAGTAGAGCTGTGACCAAACGCAGAATTCCTGGGCTCTTCGGTACTTTCTGAGTCTCGATGCGGACTGGGGGAGGGAACAGGGTGAGGAAGGTACACCTTCCTTTTATCCGAACTGTTTTGTCCCTGGCCTATTACGAGCCATAAACCAGAACAGGGCAGCCCCACTGGATGAAAGAAGAGAAGGTGTGATGAAGTTACAATTTTCAGAGTTGGGGTTACTTTGGAGCAGAACATCATAAATATAAGTTGTGTTTTGGGGTAGGTATTTGTCTAGGAAGGGAAGATTTAGTCCATTAGATATGATAATCTGAGGCAAATTAACTCTCAGAGATGGAATAAAGGCAGCGATAATAAGTTATCTGTAATCTTCATAACAACACCATGATGGGAGTAATATTATTTCCACTTAACGTATGGGGAAACTGAGGCTAAGAAAGAGTTATGTAATTGCTTAAGATCACATAGGTGGTAAAAGTCAGGGTTTGTTGACTACAGGAAGCCTGACAGAGGAACCTGAATACTTAACCATCATCTAAACATCCTCAGAGTTAATTCAGTTTATACATAACCCCAGGCCTTGGGTAGGTTCTTTGAATCATAGCTCTTCTCTGAAGGAGAAGAAATTGCTATACTTTTTCCTCAGGCTATGAGACTTTCCTGGCCCTGGCTTTCTTGCTGATTTGCTCTATGGCACTTAAACTTGCAGGGTGTCCCTTACCCTCTCTCAAAGAAGAAAAAAGGAAGACTCACACTGTTGAGTAAGCTATTGTGAAGGGCTGTGAAAGATGAAGTGGTTTACCTGTACATTTAAAAGCTCATACTTCAGGGCTTAACAGAAGAGAGGGAGGGATGAATGGGTGGAACACAGGAGTTTTTAGGGCAGTGAACTCTTCTGTATGTTACTACCATGGAGGATACCAGTCATTATACATTTGTCCACACCCACAGAGTGAGCTCTCAGGTAAACTACGGATCTTAGTTAAAATGCATCAATATTGGTTCAGCAATTGCAACTAATGTACCGTACTAATGCAAGGTGTCAATGATAGGAGAAACTGTGTGTGGGGGCGTGTGGACAGGAGGTACACGGCAACTCTGCACTTTCCACTCAATTCTTGCATAAACCTAATAAAACTGCTCTTAAAAATTAAAGTCTACTAATTAAAAAAAGAAAAAAAGAACTCATACTTTCAGACAATTTCGATGGTCTTCTCAGAAATACTGTCCCAATGATGACCATCACAGCGTGCTTCTGCCTGGGATCTTGGCTGGTGCTGGAAACCATAAACCCTCTTCCAGTGCTCTCCACTGATCTGTACCTGCTGTTTCCTACAAGCCAGCACTCTGTGCTTGTCAAACCTCAGAGCTTTTCCTAGCTAACCACTCAGAAAAGCACTAACCGAGACTCCAGACTTGTCCTAGCCTTGCCACTGACTAGCTCTTGTTGCCTTGAGAGAGGTCCTGAATTTCTTTGAGCCTCAACTTCCCCATCTATACCTAGAGGCTAATAAACTTTTCCCTAATGATCTGGCAGGGCTGTTGCATGAGTTAAACAAGATAATACCAATGAAGGCTTTGGGCAAACCGTAAAGTAGTACTATGTACATATGTAAGACACACAGTCTCCCTATTTTACTTCTCACTAGTACTTTTTCCATTATATAGATTGGGAGACTGAGGCTCAGACAGGTAAGTCACTTCTGAAAGTCACATAAGTCATAGCAGCAAATCTGGAATTAAAAGCAAATATCAAGTCTGACTCCAAAACTCATACTTTTAATCACTCTATTACATTGACTCCGATGACACAAAGAATCAGAACAGCAATAGCTACTAGAGTCTCAAAGTATGATCTCTACTGTAACAATCATCTCTCCTCTTCTTAAGACCCTTTCATTTCTCTTTGGATCTACAAATCTCCAGGCAAAAGCTCAGGTCAACAGTGTATGTCTCGGGACTTCCCTGGTGGCGCAGTGGTTAAGAATCCACCTGCCAATGCAGGGGACATGGGTTCGAGCCCTGGTCCGGGAAGATCCCACATGCCATGGAGCAACTAAGCCCATGCACCACACCTACCGAGCCTGCTCTCTAGAGCCCGTGAGCCGCAACTACTGAGCCTGCACGCTGCAACTACTGAAGCCTGCACGTCTAGAGCCTGTGCTCCGCAACAAGAGAAGCCACCGCAATGAGAAGCCTGTGCACTGCAATGAAGAGTAGCCCCTGCTCACCACAACTAGAGAGAGCCTGTGTGCAGCAATGAAGACCCAACATGGCCAAAAATAAATAAATAAATTTATAAAACAAAAACAGTGTATGTCTCATAGGACAGCTAAACCTAACTCAGAGGGGCCCAGAATCACTGTGCCTTCTTGCCAGGACACAGGAAAGATGTGATTCTAGTTTACATGCTTGTTGTAAACCCCTTGTTTGCTGTGCATTTAGTGCTCAGAGGGGTTAAATATCTGTGATGAGTTAAAAAAAGAATTTTGCCGACAAATAAAAATGTCCCAGATAACAAATTTTAGTGCTGGAGCCAGAATAATGGTCTCCATTATCCTGAAAAAACAGGAAGGCTTCTCTGGGCTGGTTTTTGCAGCTTTGCTTTTATTCTTTGCTCTGAGATGTCACCATGCTCTTTAACTCAGGGTTTTAGCCGTCCTCTAAATGCTGGAGCCTCTTTGTTCTGAAAGTCACCCACTTACTCATTGCTTATTGAGCACCTACTATGAACCAGGCATAAAACTAACTCTTCCGAACAAAACAGTGAGGAAGACAGACTCACCTTCTCCCTCTGCATAGCTCACAGGCTGTTAGAGGGGAAAGATGACTCAGAAAGAAGGCAGTTAGAACTTAGGGTGGGGTGTTATGAGAAATATACAAAGCCCAACAGAGGACCTCTAACACAATCTATAAAACAGTGCAATCCTGGCCTGGAAGGAATTCTACGTGTTGCCTATAGAGCTTCCAATTCTAGGCGCGACTTCTGGGAAAGGGCAATTACCACCACCATCATCCTGCCTTTGGACAACACTGTATCATATCTTTTTCCAGACTGATGGAGTCTAATTTACCCGTTTCTTTTATTATTGTTCTCATTTCAGAGGATTTACTTTAATAAATCAACTGGTATTTATCGAGCACTTACATTGGTGGCCAGGGGGCCAGAGAGAGAAGAGTGCTCCAGGGGAGTATTTATATTATATACACTCTTTGTGTATCTGTTGGCTTCCCTCTGTGACGAGAAGCAGGGACTGTGCTTATTCATCTTGTTTATTTGCAGGACTTGCTCTGGGCCTGGCGAGGGTAAGGGCTCAATGATGGTTTGTGGAAGGAAGAATGGAAAAATGGGAGAGTGGAAAGAAAGAAGGAAGGAGGGGAGGAAGGGAGGGGTGGGGAAGGGAGGGAGGAGGGAGGAAGTGGGGAAGAAGGGAGAGAGGAGGGAGGAAGTGGGGAAGAAGGGAGGGAGGAGGGAGGAAGTGGGGAAGAAGGGAGGGAGGAAGGGGCAGGCAGTCAGGCAGGCTGCTGTGATCCCTTTCTTTACACAGCTTATTTGGGTAGCACTTAGCAAACTGGGGTGCCGTCCAACTTCCTCCAGTAGCACCTCTGAACCCGACACACGCAGTCAGGAATGCAAAGAAGGAGAGGGTAGAAAACCTTCTGCACCTTGGGAAGGTGACGCGTTGGCATCCGCTGGCCTCCTGCGAGCAGATTTTCCCACATCCCCCTTCCAAGACGCAACATCGCTTCCATCAGGAGAGGCAGGCACAACTCCGGTCCTCTGGCTCCGCCCCGCTAAGCCCTGGTGAATAAGCACTCAGTTCACCCATCCGGTCCGCTGCCAGGACCTGCTGGCTTTCTCCCGTGGGTTTCTGTAGTTTGCCGCTGCCTCTTTAGGTCCACTTTGCCTGCTTGATTCAGGGCTATAAGCTTTCACCAACTGCACAAGTCTCCTTGCTGGCCACCCTGACTCCAGTCTCTGCTTCTCAGCGATTCACCCTCCCCACTGATGCTGGAGCTGTCTTTCTGCGATGAAAATCTGATCACACTGCTCCCCTACTAAAACCTTTTCGTTGGATCCCCCTTGCCATTGCCATATGGATCAGGTATTCAAGGTCCTCCCTGACCGTCATTCCCACATCTTCCACCTCCCGTCTCACTAACCTCAACTCTCTTCACTGTTCCTCTTGCGCGCTGTGCTCCAGCCATGAATCTCTGACAAGTCTCAACTCTTTCACATACCTCTGTCCCTTTGCATAGGTTGGTGATTTTTCATATGCTGTTCCTTCTGCCTGGAATGCCCTTCCCCTGGGTGAACTCCTACTCATCCTTCAAGACCCAACTCATGTCACTTCCTGAGTGAAGCCAGAATCAGGCCTGTCTCTCTGGGCTTTCCCACATCTTTGTCCTTACCTCCAACGGAATCCTGGTCCCTGTCCTGCAACCACTGATTTACTAGTCCGCCCCCTCACCACAAGTGAGTTCTCCAAGTGCAAGGACGGCGTCGTATTCTTTTTATAATATTATTTTCATATTAAGCATTTTAACAATAATGCATGATTTTCTCATATGTAATAGGCCAAGCACAAATACTTGAGGAATGAAAGAACAAATACATTCATTGGAGTTGCTCTTAGTCTACCTTATTCTCTGCCATGAGCCATTTGGGCACTGGGGATTCCACAGTGATTGAGAAAGACAGGGTCCCTGTGTACACATGTTCATTCTGTGTGACATCCAGAGACAGGGTGACAAATAGATGAACGAGATCATTTCATAGGGCGATAAGTGCTCTGAATAAATATAACTGGGTAGTGGGATAGGGAGGAAGGGCAGTGGGGGCTGAGGAGCTGCTTTAGATGGGTCAAGGAAGGCCACTCTGAGGAGGTGATGTTTGAGATGAGACCTGAACAATTTGAAGGAGCCAACTGTGTGGAGGTCCGAGGGCTTAGCATCCCACGCAAAGGGAGGAGCAAGTGCAAAGGCCCGGAGGCAGGAAGGAGCTTGGGGTGTTCAGGGATGGGCTGGAGCATGGGAAGCACAAGGTGAGTGAGAGGAGACCCAGATTGTGTAGAGTCTTGCAGGGCACGACCAGGAGCGTGAACTCTGTTGCAGGTGCAGTGATGGAGTGAACGGCTGCTGAGATTAGCAGACAGAGATGCCACCAACCAGTGGGCACTTCCTGTCCCTCCCCCCTCCCCGCCCAAACACACACAAGGTTACCGCCTGCTCCTGGGGGCCGGCGGGAGGGCAGTGCAGCAACTCAGACTAACTAGGAAACACAAAGGCTGCCTGCCCAGCTTTGTTTTGAAACCGTCAGTTCCAAATTTTGCTAGCTGGCAGAGACAGGGGTTATTGATTTTCCCTTCTGGAATGCATGTCCTACAGAGTCCTCGCAAATAGAAACTGAAAAACAGAGGAAAACATAACTGCTGAGAAAGATAGAGCAAGGGGGCATTTTTTAAAAAAACAATCTATACTGGTTTTGTCTTTTTCTTATTACGCTTTGTGGGATTGTGGCTTGTCATCTCTCTTTTTGTCCAATTCATTTCCCCCTATCTCTATGTCTTACAATTATCTCTCTCTCTCTCTCTCTTTTCTCTCTCTCCCCTTCTTTTTCTCACTGTGTCTTCCCCAATCCCTAGCACGGCATTTGCATATGGTAGGCAGGGAATACTGGCATGTCAAGTGTTGGTCTACTGGTCAGTCTACCTGAGTGCCTCTTTCTCCCGATCAATCTATCCATCTCATCTCCCTTTAAATATAGCACCTTTCCCTCTCCTAGACAGGCAGCAGAGTGTGATCAGCCCATAAAACCAGCTTTTAGTAATTGCAGAGAGTGGTATCCCCAGCTAATTACTTTCTCTTTTCTCTGGAGAAGCAGGAAGCAATTAGGGGCTTCCTTCCGCTGCCTGGGTAGGGGCAGGGCGCCAAATCCCTCCAGCACCAGTATTACAAGGTTTAAACACCCCCCTGGGTCCTTTCTCTTGCCTCTGACAACAGCTGTATGCTTGCCTACTTGCCTCTGTGAATCAGGCCTCCAACTGCCAGCAGCCTCCTTGGTTACTCTTTCCTTTATCCTGTTGCGTGGCTGAGTAGGAAGTACTCTGGGTAGACAGCAATGTCTATGGATTGAGTCCAGAAGACGGTTGGGTGGGTTACAAAGGGCAGGCTAAGTGCGGAGGCCTAGGCCCAGTGGTGTCTGCTGACTTTTACTAACTTATACACACTGATCAAAACTCAATTTTGGGGCTTCCCTGGTGGTGCAGTGGTTAAGAGTCTGCCTGCCGATGCAGGGGACACGGGTCCGTGCCCCGGTCCGGGAGGATCCCACATGCCGCGGAGCGGCTGGGCCCGTGAGCCATGGCCGCTGAGCCTGTGCGTCCGGAGCCTGTGCTCCGCAACGGGAGAGGCCACAGCAG
>NW_020173979.1:6052660-6074344 GCF_003031525.2 Neophocaena asiaeorientalis asiaeorientalis | reverse complement strand
GGGTCCCCAAAAAAAAAAAAAAAAAAAAAAAAAAAAGTAAAAAACCAAACCCAATTTTGTCATCTGGAAAATGGGGTAACACAGTCTCTTCCTTCTTGAGGGGGACTGTCGGGACAAGCAAAGAAAATCCATATCAAAACTACAAAATTATAAACAAGAAATAGCCAATCCTTGCTTTTCTCCTCTTAGTGAAGCATATGGTATCACACATAGGCCCAGTTGGTATTTCAAGCCTGACATTCCAATAATTTATCATCTTCCCCTATTTTATTTTACTTAAATAACAAGTAGAAGAGTGTTATATTCCCTGAGCTCACACAAGGTGATGGAGAATGTTCGAGGGCTGGCAGGTCGTTTATAAACAGATCGATGACAGGGATGTACATTCCTGAGGTTTAAAATTCACTACTCATCACTCACAAAAGAGACAATCTCTACAAGTGGGTAATTGAGGTCTGGTCGGAGGAGGGTGTTTCCTTAACAGGTTTTATACAAATTTAATTTCCGCAAAGCGTCTCGTATTTTACAGGTACTGACACATATTTAAACGCACAACTTCAGTCATCAACCTTTACCCAGATGCCTCCCTTCTCGAACTTGCTCCTCAGCTTGGGTCCTATACATCCAATTACCCACACTTCATTTTCTCTTAAGGCCACAGGATTATTTAATTTCACTCCCTCTTAGTCAAACCAGAGATGTAGCTGTGGTCACAGACCAAAGTCCCATAACCAGTAGAAACAGGACAGGATGTCAAATTCACCAACACATAGAAGACGCTCCGTCCACACTGCCTGTGGAAGACGGGACGCTACTTTACACTCAACTCATCATCTTCCAGCCTGGTTCTTCCCCTGATCTTTCAACCTCTGTGGAGTGGGAGCTCCAAGAAGGCAGAGCTCACAGATACGTATCTTACTTCCTGCATTTACCCCCCAGAACTGGCATGTAGTAGGAGCTCGAAAAGCATTTTGAGGGCTGCATGGATAAATGACTATGAGAATGTACCATCATTCTCGGTGTCATCCAAATATGGAGCTTATCATGTTCCCCGTCCTTTCCCTGCCCTCTCCTAACTCGTGGATTGCCACTTCTCTTGCCTCGGTCTCCACTGGCGTCTTACTGGGGGCTCCTCCTTTCATTCCTGACTGCGAGCCCTGATCCCTCACGTTGGACCACAGCCTCATCTCCCACTGGCCCCCTCCTTCTTCCACCTTCTCCTGTCCTAGGTTCCTCTTCCAGAATCAATGGTTTCATCATGACCTTTCCCAGATCGGAAGCTAGTCACCTTCTCAGTACCTACATCTAAAGTCCATACTCCTTGCAGGCGAGGCTCGCCACCACCTGGTCCCCACTTCTCTTTCTGACCTGATCACCTATTACTCCGCGTCACAATCCCTCCACTCCCATGAGACGGCTTGGCGTAGGTCCCTTAAAACACACCTTGTACAGGTTTGCCTCCCCACTCTGCACACGCTATTTGCCTGTTCATTCGGCAGATTCCAATCATCATTCCGGGCTCCGTGAAAGTCTTTACAATTATAACAAAAACAAAGGAAGACAGCAGTAATAGTAGCTAGAACTTTCTAAGCACCTTCCACATGCCAAGCGTAGTACTGAGTTATTCATACACATCATTTCATTCACCTTCACAAGACCGCTAAGAGGTTAGGTACAATTCTTACCCTCCTCTCCCTCTGGAAGAAATCTAGGCTCAGAAGTGTCAAGTACTGTACCCGGGGTCACAGACTCAGTACGCAGAACAGCTGGGAACCAGACACAGATTAATCAGATGGCCACCCTTTGGGCGACACTGCCTAAAGCTACTGTTCTTCTCTGAGCTCTGACAGTCCTTCATAATGCCTGGCCACTCACTGGACCATTTTGCTGTGGACTGTTAAATTGTTAAACTTCCTCTCATATGCACGTTTCTTGTCCCCAATTATACCGTAAGTCACCTGAGAATTACACATCTGGGTCTTAGAAGTTCTGGCCCCCCAGAGTATGGTGACTGAACTGATTAGAAGTATGAAGTAACCAACCCCTTTCGTTTTGTTGGTTAATTCATCCTTTAAGCAGTGAGTTTACTCTCCTCCCCTGTCCCACTAGATCCTTGCTGTTTAGGACACACATCCAGGTGGAGAAGGAGGGCCTGTCCGTAGTTCTTGAGTTTGTGGACTCTTAACACTTTTAGCTCCTGAGGCCTTTGTGAAGTTAGAGACAGTACAGGAAAACAACAACAATGACCCCCCCAAACCCCAGCAACTATTGAGGACCACTGTGAGACTGAATCACCTTCTTGAGAATCAAAAATGTAGTTGGTAATTACACAGCCCTGCTTATCTATCACCACAATGTTTTCTTATTAACTGGCCCATTTAAAATTAGAGCCATGAGATAGGCTAGATATACCACTTTATGTATGTAAGATGTTAATTTAGGGCTCAACCATCAAGAAGCTGGTTGACTTTAAATTCGTCACTGCCCTTCTCTGGTCCTCAATTTTCCCACTGCTGATCTGTGGGGTTTTATTGGATCTGTAAGTTCCCCTCTCGTCTTGCTTTTCTGGGATGCTAATCAACACAACCTCTTAGTTTTGCTTTATGTGCACCATCTCGAGTCACACTTTCTGCAGCTTTGTCTGCTCCTCCCGGCCCGCTCCTGCTTGTGGGCAAATGCTCCCAGATGAAGCAATGGGTAGCCTGCTGTCTGGAGCCCCTTGCAAAGTGCTCTCTGTTCCCTGCTCCCTGCACCCCAGATGCCTCTGCCCTCTGGTGTGCTTTGCATGTCAAACGCCTAAAGCTTTCTGCTCGGTTCTCAGCAAAGGGGAGGCACATAGCTTGTATCAGGAAGCCCACATCAGCTTCCCGGCACGCCAAAGTCCCTGCAGTACTTACAGGGAGAACTAAGAGCTAAAGCAGTTTTAAAAAAAATCTCCTTCAAGACTTCTCAAGTGGGATGCAAGCCTGTGGAGGAGGTCAGTGGGCAGAAATGCCTCCTCTCTACCCCTCTCCAAACACACGGGCACAGTGGTGTAGTCAGAAAATTCTGGAGGCACACTCCTCGTGAAGGGAAGGGCCCGGGAGTCCTGATAAGCCGACAGCAGGGGGCCAGGTAGGAAACAGCAAAGGTTATTTGGCAAGTTCAAAAGCGTGGTGATGGAACAGTTCTGCATCAGTTGCAGTAATGGGCAACGGGATCTGCAAGTGATAAAATGACACAGCATTGCACATGCGTACATGTGCGCACACAGACACAAATGAGCGTGTGTAAAACTGGGACATCTGAAGAATACGGTCTGTGGATTGCACTCGTGTCAATTTTCTGGCTTAATATTATATGAGAGTTATACAGGGTGTTACCACTGGGAGAAAACTGGGTAAAAGCGAACACAGACTAGTCTACTATTTTTGAAACTTCCCGTGAATCAATAATTATTTCCAAATAAAAATTAAGAAAAACCCCAAGCATCTAGTGCAGTAGATCTGGCTATGTCTCCCCATGATCCTGGGACACAAGTCCTGACTCTCCCTCATAAGATCCTAACAGTGAGATCTTCACCATCTTTGTCTCCCATTTACAGAACACTTACTATGTACGAGGCACTAAGCGTAAAAAACATTTTATCGTTTGCATCAATACCCCACCAGGCTATCATCCCTATTTTATAGAAGGTGATGACCTTGGGAGAAGCTGAGTCGAGCCCCAGGCCCACAGAGTGCGGCCAGGCTGTGACTCAGGTCTGGGACTCTATGTTCATACCTGGGGACAAATCTCCAGAGAAGAATAAGACTCCCTGGAGCTGCCGTGGTGTTCGACGTGTGTTCCCTGGAAACCACTTAAGCACACCCCTCAATCTGTCTCAAAGGCGCCTGGACTGAGGGCACAAGTCACGGGGATACCCCTTCCCTGTCCCGTGTCCCTCACCCCTGCTCTGGCCGGAGAACCACATCTGCAACGAAGCAACAAAAACATCACTTACAGGTTCTTCACGTCTGCGATGCCTCGGAACGCCTTCCTCGGGATCCCCAGGATCTGGTTTTCGCTCAGATCTCTAAACAAGAAGAGAAGAGGCACAGGCATTAAGGACCCAGGCCCGGCTTTATCTGCATCTCATTATGATAACAAAACCCCTCTGGAGGCTGCCTCTGCGGTCAGGAGTGTTTGGGGGACTGTTTAGTCTCAGGCCCCAGGCTGCTTACAAGCCTTCACATTGTTCTTCTAGCGATGGCCTTGCTGAAATGGTTACCAGGCCAGCGGCTCGCCTCCAGGGCGGGCTCTGTGGGTGGTCTCACACCTCCAGGCCACGAGCCAAGTGCTGGGTTATTTGTTGCACACACACTACACCCAATTCTCTTGTTCTGCCACCTCCCAGAGATGACCCCTTCCTCCGCCTCGGCACAGCATCCCTCCCCCACCGCAGGGTCAACACCACTCAGTCTCCCATCTTCTCAGGAACTCTCTCTGCCTTTCTCATCTGAGATTGGAATGGAGCCTGGCCATCCTGACTTTCCGATGGGGGATGACCCTCTCTGCTTTTCGAGAGCCCCAGAGAGACCCCTGGGGGCCACCTGGATCGTGCTAGTGACAGGCATGATGAATTCAAATTGCATTTCCACAAACCCACCCAAAATGGGGGTCCCACTGCACCTCATGTAGCATTTAGCAATGCTAACATGTTGCTCTGAGCAGGGAGGGGAAGGGACAAAATGTCAGGTCCTGAAGCTGGCTCAAATCCAAGTCTTATACCAAGGTCCCCTTTAAGAATCCCCAAAGCCTCAATATCCTTTCCTAAGACCCATGCATTTTTTTTTTTTCATTTTGTTTTCCAGTTTTATTTTTTGCTGGACCAAACACATGCACTTGTTTTCATTCATACCCCAAGCTTGCTTGGGGTCTTAGTAAGTAATCATATATATATATATATCTATTATTTTGAAAAGAACACAAAAACCTTCAGACATTAAGGTAAAAAATTACCTACCCAGACACAACCACTGCTACCAATTAGGAGTAATATATATATAAATTTTATCAATCTGATCTCATAGTATGTAGTCTGTTTTAACCTCTTTTTTCACATACTATATTGAGAACATCTGTTCCTGTCATTAACAGTACATGTATGCCAACCTTTTTTTTTTTTTTTTTTTCGGTACCCGGGCCTCTCCTTACTGCGCCACCAGGGAAGCCCCTATGCCAACATTTTTAATGGCTGTGTATCATCCAATTCTATAGATGGCTATATGATCCCACAGCGCTAGGTATTTATTTACTTGCCATTTAAGGAAACACCAGGATGAATTTTCCTGCCCACACATTTTGAGGACACTTGTACAGCTACTTTCTTGGTATAAAGTCCTATAAGGAGAATGTGCTGGGTCACAGGGTAAACGCGTCTTAAATTGCCGTGTTGTCCTAGAGACGGGTGGACACTCCCACACTGATTTTCCAGGGGCACCTAATCAAAAGCTATAGATGACTCCAAATATATTTGGAAAGAGAGGTCAGACGAGCATCCTCCACTAAAACCTGGGCCCTCTAAATCATCATTTTGCCAGGAAGCAGGAGGAAACATAGGAAGCAGAAGAGAGGAGCCCATTTTCCTGCTCTCATCGGCTGAGCTGAGCGGGCAACTCTGAGTGGCGGGCTCAAACTCAAGACACGTGGGGATTGTCTGGGGCCGCTGTTAGATACCAAGGCAAGGCTCAGAGTTGGGGTAGGGTGCAGAGATGAATACAGAGAGAAATCCTGGGGCTGAATAACAGGGTGCTCCCCATCTCAAATCCAGTTTCCTCTGCCTGTGACTGATATAAGTAAATTCAAATGCACAGGGAGCCCCACTGCAGGCTCCCCTGGCTGGGCCTGATTCAATGAGCAGGGCTCCAGCCTGGAGTCGGGGCGCTGAACAAAGCCCAAGATGACAGTAGAGGTCAGGCAGTGTCACCAAGGCCACTCCTCTGCTCTCCATCAGCCTCTAAGAGAAAGGGGCCCAGGTCCTGTCATCTGACTAATGCAATTTCCACCAGGCATCTGGGCTATACCCCAGGCTCCGGCAGCCACAATGGGCCTAGTCTTTTCTGCCAAGTGAAGGCTGGTCTCCAGGACAGCAAGCCCCTGCCCGCTAGCCTCCCAGGCTCAGATGCTAGTTTTGGCCGCTCTGGGAAACAGCTCAGGCCACACTTTTGGCAAACGGCTAATGATCAAAATCAGGGGCAGGTGGAGGATACAGGAGAGAAGTTTCGAACGATCAGCTCTAAAAACGCTTGGAAGCCAGATGAAGGGGTACATATCCCAATTACGCATTAACCCTTTGAGTTTAAGGCACCCCGGTATACTGAAAGAATAGCAATTGTATGAGGGTGCTGGTTTGCAGTACAGCGGGATGAAGAAAGGACAGCCGTATTTAAGCAGAAAAATCTGATGGAGTGGCTGGGCAATCTCCCACGAAAGCGGTCACACAGACAAAACCCTGCACTTGGATGGGACGGCCACTTGGGTTTCCGTTCACTATTTTCTCGCTGTAACTATACCCAGGGTTGCTCCTACTTTCAGGAGCCTCGTTGAAAGTACAGCTCTTTCCGTCTCCCTGCCATGGCTTTCCTCCTGCCGCAATTGAGCGAAACAGTAGATTGTAGGGAATTTATCTGCTACCCATGACAATCTGCTTGTAAATTTTATTAATTTTATTTTCCATTGAGCCTCTCTTCTCTGGCTAACAATACCGCGGCCATCC
Organism: Neophocaena asiaeorientalis asiaeorientalis; assembly: GCF_003031525.2. Classification (NCBI taxonomy): domain Eukaryota; kingdom Metazoa; phylum Chordata; class Mammalia; order Artiodactyla; family Phocoenidae; genus Neophocaena; species Neophocaena asiaeorientalis. The sequence continues at coordinate 6,067,608 of NW_020173979.1, read as the reverse complement.
ATCTGCAGGACTGTATATTGATTTCATAAATACCTCCAGTGGGCTGACAAACTGACAGCTTTAATGGTGTTACTGATGGGGTGTGGAGGAGGGTTCAGGGCTGGGCGCTTCATTTTCGGTAACTGTCCCTTCACAATTATCTCGGGGCCTTTGTGGGGGTTCCTAATAGTGTGTTTATCTCAGCGTGATGCCAGAGCATGGAGCTATTGTTAAGTGCTATCCTTGAGAGAGACGAGAGCCACCATTTTCGGCTGACACTTAAATAAAAATAACAAAATCTATCCATAGTGCCCACGAGCTTAGTTCCGGCCAATTGCTTGTTGGGGGTTTAGTGCCTCCCTCTTCCTGAGGGAAAAGGCTCAAAAGTGACCAGGTTTGAAAGGGATTTTTTTTTTTTTTTTTTTTGTTTTAACCTTAGATGAACGGGATGAGGTTGGAGTAGGGTGAGAGAAAGAATGGTGAGCTGGGATTTTCTGGGGAAATAAAGGAAGATGGCTGGCGGGAAAGGCTTTCTTTGTTGGGAAGTGGGGTTCCCGACTGGGATGCCTTTTTAAATAATTAGGATTCTGAAAGAAGGGCGAACTGCATTAGCTAAAGTGCATTTTCCTGCTTCTAGAAAATGATTAACTGGCTGATCATTCCATCCAAAAACACCAGACCAGAGAGGACTTATTAAGGAGACAGTAAGTCAAATAGGAGTTGGCAAGAGCCAATATATCCCCCTTCCAGCCAACATCCCCCCCACTTTTTAATTTACTAAAATGCTTTGGACACAGATTAACTTTCTTCGCAAATTTACTATTGCTTCATCTACCTTGAAACAGGGACTGCAGACGCTTTGATAAATGGATTGAAAGGTTGTCTAGTTCCAGTGGAGCTTTTGAAATGCTTCCCGGGGCTCTCCCTGCAATGTCAGACATGCTTTGTTCTCAGAGCAACAGTGAATGACAGTCCCCACCTTCACCCCACCCCTACCTCCCCATGTTTACCAGGCAAGGCAAGAAACAGGTAAATGCTCTCCTTTTTGCTCTGGTGGGGACAATGCGTTTGTCTCGGTCACCTTCATGCTACCAGAAAGTCCTGTCTGTGTTAAATGGAAGTTTATGGCTCCTAGAGGTCCATGTCAAATTATTCCGAAGGTACAGAATGGGACTTGGAAGCTCCTCAAGAATTAGGGAATTCTTGTGTGGGAAGTGGATAGAGCCACTTATTAGCTGTATGATCACACAAACTACTGAAATGCTCTGTGACTCAGGTTCCCCATCTTTACAGTGAGGCTATTAATTTTACTGATCTCTTGCAGATTAATACTGAGGATGAAATGAATTGGTATGTGTATGCTTTGCACAGAACCTGGAACCCTGGAGGCATTCAGTGAAAGGCTGCATGTATTTCTTGGACTTTCCCTCCATTTAGCCCTGGATTTGCATTGCTGAAAATGTCCCTTTTCACTATCCTCAGGACATATGCCTACAACTCTGCAAAGAATAGAACATATAAACATTGCTAATATTCTTTCCATAAAGTCTGAGGGAGGTTAAACTTCCCCTCATCTATCATCTAGATACGAGTATTCATATTTGACTCTAGATTCTTTTGGATAAAACAGGAGAGGTTGATTCAGGAGTAAAGTTCTGTCTTAGGTTGGGCTCGCTCAGACGCAGATGCTTGACCAAGTGACGGATTCACAAAGTACTCCTGGGAGAGGCAAGTAAGGGATGGAGGAAATAGGACGGAGAAGGAAATAAAGGACAATTAGGTAAAGTGGTGGTCTTAGCCCCAAACCCTGGGAGCTCCTGTCTCTAACCAAGGGATCTGGGTCTTTGTAGCCCAGCATCAGACAGTCCTTGGTTAGACCACCCAGGAGAAATGCAAATTCCCTGGCTCTGCCTGTTCTCCATAAGGCTGGATGAAGTGACACTAGCAACTCAAGGACAGGTTGCCGAAGAAGTTCCCAGCCACGACTTTCAGCAGCAAAGTCCAAAGAATCAGGAGATGGGGGCCAATGTCAGCAAAGGGAACCCAAGGGATCCAAACCAAAGCATTTCACAAGAAGGCTTCAAGGTCAGTTTTCCTAAATCAGGAAAGATTTTTTTTAAAAAATCTTTAATCTCAGAAGATTAAAAAAAAATCACCCCTGAAAGATGACATATCCAGGATCAACGATCAAGAGGCCATGCATGGTAGGGGGTGGGAAGCAACTGAGCAAAGAAAACTGGAGCAACCTAATCTGGTACCTTCTTTATCTACCTCCCCGAACCCTTTGCACTAAGACCAATCAAATGCCTTTTTAGTAACATTAAAAAGAAAAAATCCATCAACTCTTGAGTAGCCAAACTAAAAGAGGGGATGACCTAAAAGCACTTATATTTAGAATCCTTTATTGGATTTGGGATCAGGGCAGTGAATTGCGATTCTGATTCTCTTTGCCCTGAGTACGTATTAAAATTACTTTCCTAGTCACTCACTGCCTAGTAGGAAGAAACCGCCCATTGGTGCAGTAGGTATCAATCCAAACTCATTTCATTTCTGATGGATAATCTATGAATCTAAAATTTCTTGGACTCTCAATGCTACCATCCTATACAAAGCTGAACCTTGATCCCCTACCCCCAACTCCTCAAATATGGTAACCATGACACATCACTCTGCTCTAGGATCCAAAGAGAAAGATATTGTTTTGCTTACCTTATTTGATACAGCAGGAGGGACAGATATGCAGGAAAAATTATTCCCTGGGGGTTTTACAATGTGGGCTTCGGGGAGGATTTATCTTAAAAGGTAAATCTCTTGTGCAGGTGATTTATCTTAATAAGCAAGATTATATGTTTGCAGTTGGGTCACCGTCAAAACCAAATGAGCCCCAAACGTATGTCCCAGCTAGGAAGCCCTGGTACCTCCAGCTGAGTGTCCAGTTAATAGCATCCTCTGTCTGAGGGAGATTACAGTGGAGTACCTGAATCATTTCCTGCAAGAAATGCCAGAGACCCAGAGACTCAAAGTATCAATGGGGGACAAAAACAATGATTTCCCACTGCTCCGGCTGGGTTTCTAATATTTCACGGCATTAAGAGTTGACACTGCCTGCTCCCTTGATGTGAAAAAGTTACTGAATGAAACATTTCAATAAGAGCTCCTTCTACTGCGCCTTCTTTGATAAGCTCATTAGAAAAGTCCTAGTCAGAGCGTTCAGGTGTTTAATATTGGTGGATTAAATGCCAGTTCAGATTCTTACTTCACTCAACAAAAAAATGAATTGAGCACCTACTACATGCTACACTACTGAGACACAAAAATGAACAGAACCAAGTTTCTGTACTCCTGGAACTTGCATCTCATTGACCCCAGATACAAATAAACAGACTCCTTTATATGAACATAAACATCTAGACACCTCAAAAAATAAGAGCTGCAGTTTCACTCTTTTTTCCTTTTCAACAAGAAGGAAGCCTGTATTTAATTCACACTGCAAGACTGTTCCTAACCACCAAGGAAAATAATTCACAGTTTTGTTTTACTCGAGGTCCAAAATCTTTTTTGGATTTTAGGAGCAGGGAAAGGGAAAGATGCCAATCTGAATCACTGGGACTTGCAGAGATGCAGATTCGTTTCATCAAGTATTTTGGATTTTATCTATCTATCTACCTATCTATCTATCTATTATCTATCTATCTATCTATCTATGGCTGCATTGGGTCTTCGTTGCTGTGTGTGGGTTTTCTCTAGTTGTAGTGAGTGGGACTCACTCTTTGTTGCGGTGCGCGGGCTTCTCACTGCGGTGGCTTCTCTTGTTGCGGAGCATGGACTCTAGGCGTGCAGCCTTCAGTAGTTATGGCGCACAGGCTTCAGTAGTTGTGGCGTGCAGGCTCTAGAGCACAGGCTCAGTAGTTGTGGCACACGGGCTTAGTTGCTCCGCGGCATGTGGGATCTTCCTGGGCCAGGGCTCGAACCCGTGTCCCCTGCATTGGCAGGTGGATTCTTACCCACTGTGCCACCAGGGAAGTCCATGGATTTGTCTTTTAAAGTGGACAGTTTGATAAAAATCAGGACAGTTTGAAAATGTTATTAAGAGTTGGCATGGCACGGGGCAGCTGTTCTCACAGTGGGGCTCACCATCTACCTGATCAGAATTTACTGATGATGCTTTGAAAAAAATACAGGTCCCTGGTTTTTAAAATAATTTAGATATGATCACGGTATTGTGTTTGGATATATTTGCTACGTTATTATTGTTCTTTTCATTTATGTCTTTATCTATGAGAGATACTTACTGAAATAATTAAGGATGAAATGATGATGTCTGGGTTTTGCTTCAAAATAATACAGAAGAGGGAGAACCGGGTAGAAGTATAGATGAAACAAGATTGGCCATGAGTTGATACTTATTAAAGCTGAGTGATGGGTATAAAGGGGGTACATTTAAAATCTGTGCTTGACTTTTACACAAGAGTGAAATTTTCCATAATAAAATTTTGTGTGTGTGTGTGTGTGTGTGTGGTATGCGGGCCTCTCACTGTTGTGGCCTCTCCCGTTGCGGAGCACAGGCTCCGGACGCGCAGGCTCAGCGGCCGTGGCTCACGGGCCTAGCCACTCTGTGGCATGTGGGATCCTCCCGGACCGGGGCACGAACCCGCATCCCCTGCATCGGCAGGCGGACTCTCAACCACTGTGCCACCAGGGAAGCCCATTCCATAATAAAAAAAGTTTAATGCCAATTCCTAGGACCCATCCCAGACTTACTGAATCAGAAACCTTGGGAATGAGTTCTGGACACTTTGGGCAAGTGTGAGAATATGGGTAGAATGATTAGTGTATGTGATTAGGTGTTAAGTTCATGTTGTAGCCGCGTGTCTTTATGAGCATTAATACAATTCTCTAAGCCTCAACTTGTACTTCTGTGATATTAGGATAAGCATTATATATAATGGACAAGCAAGTGCTTTCCATATTTGAACGCAGGATATAAATGCACATCACTATCTTCATTTCATTAGCATGAGGTTAACAAACATAGCATCTTACTTCTTTATGTATCTAGTCTGCTTGGGTCCAAGATGCAAAGGCCTCCTGTGTCTCAGGTGTGACCCTGCTGGTGTCGGGCGAAATGCCCATGGGATAGATAGGTACGTAGGTAGGTAGATAGATAAAGAGATAGATAGATAAATAATGGTTGGATAGGTAGGTAGGTGGATGGATGGATGGGTGGATGGATGGATGGATGGATGGATGGATAGGTAGGTAGGTAGGTAGGTAGGTAGGTAGGTAGATAGATAGATAGATGGATAGGTAGATAGATAGAGGATAGATGGATAGGGTCTCCTTACAGGGGGAGGCCGAGACGGGCAGAGTGACAACATCTAATCTATATTTTAGAAAGCCACTCAGGGGCCCAGTTTGGAGGCTGACCTAGGAAGAACTAAGAGTTCATGGGTGGTTACACCCCTCCCTGGGATCTCAGAGATATGGCAGAGGCAAACCAAGCACTGTGTCCCTCCCAAACAGGCAGGTGAGACTATGCTTGACTAAGATGAGGACATTCCTGGTGGGGCCTCACAGACAAGTGATTTCCTACAGTTTTCTAGGAGCGCTGCGATCTAGGGGAGAAATCACTGGAGGGCAGGTAGTGAGCCGAACGACGCAGCCAGGCTGAGTGGCAGATCTAGAGCCGTGACTGCAGATGAAGACCTGGTGTTCAAGCACAGTGGAACTTAAGGATCCTCTGAGGGGCTGAGGGCTACGAGCTGCTACAAAAGGCTGAAAATGGAGTGAGGGTTATTGGTTTACTCTCTGAGTAGTTACTAGTGTGGGCACCCTTTCTGGGCAGTCGTTCCAGAGACCACAGACTCAAATGTATTAGGGTTTCGCAGGTTAAAGCAAATGAGTAAAGTAGGCTGAATGTGGACAATAATAATAGTGAGGGGGTGAGCTAGGGGAATGCAGGGCCCATTTAAATTAATTTCCCCTAAGTCAAAACCAAATAACCCTATGTGCTGGCCAACAAAACACTTCAAGGGCTGAAGGGTGTGGAGGCCAGCACCCCTCCAGGGAAGACCCACTAATTCTAGAACAGTGCTGTCCCATGGAAGTATCATATGAGCTACTGATGCAATTAAAATGTTTCTCTCAGCAGCATTAAAAACAATAAAGGGCTTCCCTGGTGGCGCAGTGGTTGGGAGTCCGCCTGCCGATGCAGGGGACGTGGGTTCGTGCCCCAGTCCGGGAAGATCCCACATCCCGCGGAGCGGCTGGGCCTGTGAGCCATGGCCGCTGAGCCTGTGCGTCCGGAGCCTGTGCTCCGCAACGGGAGAGGCCACAACAGTGAGAGGCCCGCGTACGGCAAAAAACAAAAAAACAAAGAAACAAAAAAAACAAAAGAAAGAAACAGTTGAGATGAATATTATAATAAAGTGTTTAACTGAACCTGACATACCCAAGATATAATCATTTCAATATGAAATCAATATGAAAATATATTAGTGAGATACTTCACAATTCTTTTTTCATTTCATACCAAGTCTTCGGAATTTGGTGTGTGTTTTATGTACATCTCAATTCGAGCCAGCCATCCTCTAAGTGCTCCATGACCACATGCGGCTGATGCCTATTGTATTAGACAGTGCAGTTCTAGGGTAAGGCTAGGAGCTGGAGGCTGTAGCTATGTGTCCACTCATTGCCGAGAGAGAGAAAGAGTTTTAGATGTTGGAGCCAATCTAAAGGAGCCCAGTGGAGTACTGCTTGGTGGTGGGGGCACAGCAGGCGGGTTTGGGTTACCAATAGGAAATGTGGAAGGGATCCAGTCAAGATAGAAACTTCTGGATTCGGGGAAGCAAGTCATGAATTGAAATATTCCAGTCATTCAGCCATCCCTCCTGGGAGCAAAGAATCTCCTTCTAGCCATAGGAATTAATCTGGGCCTTTCCAAACCATCACCCTTCTAGGGCTGACAGGATATAACCAATACTTCCAGTCCAAATAGAAGCTTTTTGCATTTGATTATCATATGCAGCCCCAACTAAGGCTCTTTGTGTTCATGAAATAGCATTACATATAATTGACTGATCCTCTCCAGCCAGTGGTACAGAGGCTTAGCCTCTCAACAGTATACTAATCTCTGGGATTATCACAATTTAGTGACAAATGAGTTACATTAGACGGGACTGGGGAGTTCTAATTCTCAGCCCAATTGTGCCTTCTATTCTGGTCCTGACTTCCCTGTGCCACTAAATGGTCCAGAAAACATCACCAGGATTCCAACTACTGGCATCTGACTTGAGTCTGTGCGTTCATCACCAACGCACCCTTCAGGGAGTAAAACTGTGATTCAGGTATCCTTACGTCATGTGCAGAAATCTGGTGCCGAAAATCATCTGATCTTAAGGATCTAATCAAGTACCTGAGACAGACCCCTGCCAACTGCCCCCCCTCCCCCACCACCACACACAATGAGATGTTTTGTTTTGATTTGTCAATATTGCTTGGGGTGGGAGGAGTGGTCCACTCGGTTCAAAAAGATGGAGATTGGTGTTTTATTTTCCTTTGTTTGAAGCTGTGTGTCTGGCCAATGGGGTTTGGGAAAGGGAGCCCATTTCTGTGCAATCCATCCTCTTCCCTGGCTGACATACTGTTCCCACCCCCTCCTTCCCCTCCGTCCCTCTCTCTTGGCAACCCTCTGAGGCTTTCAGCCCTAATTTGATTGTCGTAGCTGACACTGTCAATCTGAAATCCAGTAGCATGTCTAATGCTGGCTGGACAAGGGGCATGCAGAAGGAGTCGAGGGAGAGGCAAATTCATCTTGAGAAGTAGCTTTATGTAAATCGATCCTTTGGCCGAACGCTGGAGCCAAGCATTTGCTGATTAATTGGAGAAGCGTTCTTGTCTTCTTTAGAGAGATGGCCCAAATTGAGTCCGCTCTTATTCACAAAGACATTCCCATGCCCCAAAGCCTTTTGCAATTAGGAGATGAAACCTTGCGAGTGAGGGGGTGGGGGGAGCGTTTATGGAATTGTTCTGAAATGAAGCATGTGCACTTGGCCTGCTTTGTGATTAATTGCTGACCTGAGTACCCTCATTTGCCTCCCAGACGGTGTCCTGACAGCGAAAGTTCCGAGGCACAGCATCCCATAGGTGAAGAACTGCTTGTGCAATAATCAGCAAAAATGAAGAGGGTAGCTAGCGTGCTTTCTACACGTGTTTCTCTTGTGGATTCCAAATGTATATTTTCAGTTACCGCTTGGGCCCATTTCCGTTGGCATCAGAAAGCAGGGAGTGCATCTGTAATGGATGCAATCCCCTTTCCACGTCTTCTAAACTTTGCCAGAAAAAGAAAGCTCCAGCGAGATGGCACATCATCCTCCAGGGTGGTCTTTTTAACTCCGTCCCAGGGCACTGTTTAACTTGCCTTTACCAAGGCAAATGATGGGCCTGCACACAGGTAAAGTGAGTTTGGATCTGGAAAGACTGCTTGTTGTTGCTGACCTACACGCTGACCAGAGGTGGAGCTGGTCAGGTCACATGGTCTTCCCCACTGTCCCCTCCCTCCCCCACTAAATTATCAGCTTCATGTGGTCAGGGACTTTTGCTAAGCACAAGGCCTGACGCATAGCTTAAAAAATACTTGTTGAATGGATAAAAGAAATAGTTGAAATGATTTCATGCCGTTGCCTGGTTCAAGGATGACAGAGAATAAATCTCAAGCTATGAGGATTTTTTTTCCAAGTCCAGTTTGTCCATTTAGATTAGAAAGGGCTCTGGCCTCTTGTCGTACCTTTCCACCTCCACCTGCCTGATGGAGTATCGTGCGTGTGAAGTAACGCCACTAGAATAGGCTTGCATTCTAAGGAGCCACAGATAAATTCTCCAACTGAGAAGTATTTAGTGAGCTGAGCTAAAGCATGGGAATGAGCAATTATACTGGGAAGGTAGGCTAAGCCGACGAATAAATAGGTTTTGGGGGACAGAGATTAAACCTGGCCTGAGAGGTTGCAACAGATTTGGAAAGTGGATTCGACCCAGAAAGGGGCTGTGTGCCTGACAATGTTTCATCTGCCCGCTTCTGATTTCTGGCACTCGTGGAGACTAGGATAATATAAGATAATGAAACTCTGGCTGCCGAAGGAGACACTTTGAGCCTCAAGCTGCAGGAGATGTCAAAAGGTACCATTGTAAAGCAATTATACTCCAATAAAGATGTAAAAAAAGGGGGATGACTGGCAGTGAGGAAGTTTTGATGATCTTTGCGATAATCTGCTCTGTGATCAGTCTCCTCACCTCCGAGGATTAGCAGAAGTCAAGTCGGGGGTGGGAAAGGAGGAAGCGGAGGTGGGAAGGAGAGAAGCAGCCCAGAGCAAGCCGTGACTGTAGTTAGGGAGCAGTTGAAGCCACTTTCCAATGTCCACCCCTTGTAACCTTAAATGTTCAACTTGATGATGAGGAAAGAGTTCTTTGCACATTCCTCTGGATGCCGTGTGCGTGCCTGACACTAAGACTAATGTTTTGTGGACTGAACAACTCCTCCCTCCCACACTTAGGAGGATACAGCACTGGGGTTACTCTTCTGCAATCCATCCTGTTTTCCTGAAGACCTGGGAGGCGGCAGGGGCAGAGGAGCAGGCTCTGCCTTGGGCTGCAGCTGTCCAGAGGCCGGAATTTGGAATGCAGGGCAGCAGCTCAAGGAAATGTGGCTTGTATATGCCTGTTCTTTCTTGTAACTTTTCAGAACCCCATCAAACAAGTGAAATCTCTACGGTGAAGGTGAGATGCTATCCCAGGGGCCATCTGCCTATAAAATCAATGTGGTTTCAGAAAGGCTCAAGATTATCTTCTACCAAAGCAGGAAAGCAATTCAGCAAGAGCTCAGCGCTGTGAGTTGCAAAGCCAGCTTCTGGAATCCCAGTGTTGGATGAAGTATATAGCAGCTTAAGGCATTAGTCTATGTTAATACTATAGAAGGACATTTCTCATCATGACCCTTGCGCTATTTACTATTCCACTCAAAGCGATTACAGTTATTGCTAATAACTCACACCTGTGGCTGTCCTGGTATTGATGAAAGGAGAACAGATGCTGTTCTCTGGCTTATTTATGTAAAAATAGATGCAGTTCAATAGATTTACACCAAGTTTGAAGTTAACACTAACATTTAATCCCAGACCTGCTTCTGGCCATTTAGCTTGAAAGGCACCAGACAAGGGATGTGAGCGCTGGGAGAACTCAGCAAACCGCAAAGATGACATTAATTAGTGACGAACGTGAGACTGCCGCCACTAGTCTCATGCCAGATACAATAAACTCCCCTGTCCCAGGCAAAGAGGACAGGACCTCCACGGTAAGAGGTGGGGGAGGGAGAGGGAAAAAAGGGGAAACACCTCCCTGGCCTCTCTGAGACTGTGCATTGATTGCAGCCTGAGCCACACTCTTCCTGGCAACTCAACTCCTTTCCTTTCATACCTGAGCCCAGAAGTCCTGCATGTGGTCAAGGTCCCAGGAGGCAGTGAGGCACAGTATCAAAAACACGGCTCAGGAGCCTGGAAGACCTTGGTGTAAACTCCAGCTTTGCCTCTTGCTAGCTGTGTGACTTTGCATGAGTAATTACCCTGTCTGAGCCTCAGTCTCCTCATCTGTAAACTGGAGACAGTGAAGTGTCAGGGGATTATTATAAAATGCCTAATGAGTCCAGAGCTCTTTGCTCGTTGCCATGGCTCATTGTAAGCACTTAATAAATACTAATTATTATGAGTAGTGCTTGCATCTGTTCGAGTCTGCAAACACTCTGAGTTGAAGACAAGAAAATCCCTGCCTCCTTTGTCCCATAAAATATTACACAGGAACTGTAAAACGGCAACTCAAGGTCAAGCTTAATATCAAAGGAAGCAATAATTGTGTTCCACTCAAAGCTGTGTTTCAAAGGTCCTGCAGGGAGACTCAATCTCTTGGAATCTCCCAGGCTCTCCCGAGGATGGAGAGGGTGGGGCGGCAGAGAGAGGAACATAGGTGAAAGCCGCACAGCTCTCTCTAACCCCCCTAGGAAGCTGGCTGGACATGGTTGGCTGTGCGGTCACTGCTGTGCAGAGGAGAATTGGGCAGGAGATTTCCATCAAGAGGAAGAAGAAGAAGGAGAGCCAGCAGGTAGCTGGTGGTACAGCAGGGAGGAGAGGCTAAGATCACAGCCCAGGCACGGTTCAGACTAGGAAATGGCCTCAACACAACACAGTTCTGGGCTGAGAGCAGACTGTTGATCCAGCTGCCTCTGCACAGACTCAGAACAAGCCAAAGTAGTCCTCCACCTTCCAAAGGAAGCTGGGGACTTGCGTGAGCGTCCAAGGGGTCCAGAGCCATGCAGGAAACAGCCTTCAGAGGAAAGGCTGAGATCAGTCAAGGTGGGAAGGCCAGTTGACTTTGCTACTAAAGCAGGTTCCCGGCTGCGGTTAGCCTCCTGAGAAGAGACTCTTCGCCACCCTGTGAGAACTGTCCTGGGGCTTACATTTCAATGAAGGGTCACCGTTAATACGGTGATCACGACGTACCCAGGGAGTTAGGTGCTGCAGGTCAAAGCTAAGTAAGTGAGAAGACACAGTCCCTGGGAGAGGACGACTTGAGACAGCAAGTATGACATCACCTCTTAGGAAATGAAGGTCACCTGTGCAGATGGAGCTGGCTGCTCGAGGCAAGACCGTTTTCCTATCCCAGAGTGAAGGCAGTTGCTCAAGGATCAAGGGGGTGAAACCAGAGAGTCAGCCTCTGTTATGCTGGTGTGGGGGCTATCATGGGTTCTACCTCCATGAATGAGAGATCTCCTTTGAAGTCAATGGTTGGTGGGCAGGAGAACGCAAGCAGAGAGGGATAGAGATGGATAGATGGATGGATGGATGGATAGATAAGATACAAGAGAGAAACATGGAGAGAGAGAGAAAGACTGGCAGGCAGAGAGACAAAAACCAAGAGGGAGGCAGGGAGAAAGAGATTGACACCGTGAGATAGAATAAAACTAGAGAAAACAAAAGAAAAAAGAAAGCCAGAGAGAAACCCACATGCACAGAGATAGTCACTGCACAGAAGAGACCGTGAAAGGCAGAGACACACAGAGAAAGGGAGCTGCATGGGTATGAGATAAAGAGAAACAGGATGGAGGCAGGTTCGCACACACATAAAGGAGACGGGCTGCGAGAACAAGAGATGAGAAAAGCAAGAGGAAAAGGATCCGGCGGAGGCCAGCAGGGGTTTGTGAGGCCGGAAGACAGGCTCCTCTCTGAAAGACCCCAGGGTTTGGGCTTTCCCACAACCAGGAGACCAAGAACGGGAGGGGGTCCAAGGTCTCTCTCGCATCCAATGTGGAAAGCTGCTCTAGGGCAAGGAGGTGTCATCCTCCCTGTCTGGACCCTTCCCTGAGTTCACGGCTCCATCTCCCATCCCAGCCCTGTCCTCCGGGACAAACCCTCCTCCCCCAAGGAGGGGAGCTACCCAGACCAGGGGAGGGGCTGCCAGGGCTTCTCCTAAGCTCCCATCTCTAGCGGGTCCAGTGCTTCCTGTCTCCCTCAGCTCTGGAAGCCAGACACAGGGCTTTGGCAGAGAAAACTTGTAGAGGTTTCAAACTTTTTACATTACAAAGCGAGTTTTTAAAAGCTCCATAAAATTTCAAGGCACATACTTAATGTTCAAATGGCAGAATATATCGATCCCTGCCCATCCTCTAGTATCTTAAGTTTACCCAGAGGACCATTTTATTTAATTAACTTGGTGCTTTATTAATATAAATATTCTCCTATTGATCATAAGAGGGCCTGACAGGCATTCGAGCTGGGTATACATCACCTTCCCGCCGAGCAACGCCACTTAGAGGAGGAGCTGGCTCTGAATCAAGGAAAGTGGCAGGAAGTGGTCCCCTGGGATGTCAGGCGCGGATGAATCTACAGCATTTTTATGGAGGGAGTCTTTTCATTTTTTTTAAGATCCAGCTCCTCACTTCTCTTAAAGCAGAAAGCATATGGAAATGAGATATGAAAATGGTCTTGGCTTACATGTATCAATTAGGCATGTCAATACCTTAAATCGCTGAACGAGATTTATACCAGTGAGTATGTTTTATAGTTATAATAGCTTTTTTGGCTACTGTTCAAAATGTCAAATACATTGTAAAAAGGGGATTTAAAGACGACATAATTGACATTCTGCGCCGAAGCCAGTTTTTTTCTTCCTTCCTTTCTTTCCTCTTTATTCATGTAATTTTGGAGAATATATATAAAGTAATGGACCTTAGAATGGATTGGGTTTTTGGAAGTCTTTTTCATCCTTCAATTCTAATCCATTTAATCAACTTTTCTAAGCCTCAGATCACTGAACCTGCGAATGCCCCTCACTTTCTTCTGGGCCTTTGGAGCTTGCTTTTTAATAATCTATAACCGAAGCTCCCTGGCAGCACCCACAGAACAGAAAACACACTCTCTGCCCTGACGAACAAAACCCCAAACAGGGAATAAGGTTAAAAGGCCTTATGATGTGAGAAGGCTATTACTATAACATCAAAGCACTCAGGTAAAAGTATTCTTAATCTCTTATGTAAAAGCCTATTCTCTTTAACTTATGTGGCAAAGAAAGTAAAGATTCTCCCTCCTTTCTCCTTATACTCTTTTTCTCTCTGAGCTTTTCTAAGTCATTTCTTCATTTATTTCTAACCATGACCTATTTCCCTAAGGACAGAAAACCGAGAGAAGACCTTCTAGATACGTACAAACAAACACAAAGAAGGAAGAAGAAATGGTTGGGGAAGTTTGCACTCCTGTCACGGATTCCTCCCAATAACAGACAGAATGAGCGAAGCTGCAAGGATTGCCATGTCGGTTCAAGGTTATTATCTAACACTGCGAATGCAAAAAAGAAAATGAAAGAAAAAGAATGTACATGATTTGGGGGCACTCGTCTGAAATGCACAAGTGCACTTCAAGTCTTGGTGAAATACTCCGGTCCTGAGATCTCAGCCAGGCCATGGGTTGAACGCTGCCCTAAAGCAGGGTGACCAGAGGCAGGAGGTGGGCTCCCCTTGGGCTTTGTGCTCGATGATCCCGCTGAGGCTCTGGCCTTTGAGGACTGTGTCTGTGGCCTCTCAGCCAAGCCCCTCCCAATTTCTGGGGAAGAATGACACCAAACAGAGGCTCCAGAGGGAAGCAAGAACCAGGTCGGTCCTCCCATTCTGATTCGCTTCGCTGACATGATCTGGCTGAGATTAGGGGAAAGAACCAAATACCGTGACCATTATTGGATTCTATTCAGAATAAAGCATCTTTGCTCAGAACCTATGATTCTTAACAAATTTTGGAGCCCAAAGATCCAATCTTCTTGGTTTACAGACGGCAAAACTGGGGCCCCCAACGAGAAAGGATTTGCCCAAAGTCACACAGTTTGGGGCAAGAACACAGGACCCTGACTCTGTGGACAAGGCCCCTGTCCTCCTTGTGGGTTGTTTCTGTTTAATATCAATAGGGCAGGACAGGAGGCAGGTCTGGGTGCAGTAGCTGTCATTTGCCTGGTTACCAGGGAGCACCCTGGCTGATCCAGCTACCTGCGCAGGTGCCCTCCTCCTCTGCTCTCTCTGTGACACATGAACTGCTTTCCTGATGCTCTGCTTGCATTTAACATGTAGTCTTTCCGGATCCATCTGCCCATCCAACAAACATTTATTGAGCACTTACTATATGCTGGACACGGTGCTAGGCACAGGGGAAGAGGGGGGTGAACTAGCTCTCTGTTCATGCAGCTTATAGACTTATAGGGAAGACAAATATAAGCAAATAATTGTTCAGATTAGCATTTATAATTTAGACACTATGAAGAAATACAAGATGTTTGTATGATAGGAACATGTATAAGAGAGCTCAACCCATATGAGACAGCAGAGGAATGAAGCTCAAATGGAGACACGAAGGATGAGGAGGAATAATGCAGGGGAAGAGCGTTTG